>NC_142527.1:2420200-2517700 GCF_964205215.1 Stylophora pistillata
GGAAATTTCTGAGGGCAAACACGAGTGCGAGCTTAACTACTAACCTGCATCCTTGAGCCGGCAGAGGCCTGGGAAGCTCGGGACAAGGATCCACGGCTTGATTTAGCGGTGGGAGCCCGGGAACCAGTGGGGCTGGTCTCGCCGCGATTCATGGATGCCTCGCTGTCCCAGCGTTCTAACTCCTCTCGTACCAGTCTTTCCATCTGATCTCGTTTTAGGTCGCGGTCGCTGCGCTCACTACGATCGCTCTGTGGGAAATAAACGGAGTGAGGTTCGTCAGAAGGAAAATAATAAAAAAAACTAACTATCCTCGACTAAAAATACACTAAAATATGTAACTTTGGTAAGGTATAAAACAGAAAACAACTTCCTTTGAGAGAGAACTAGATGTCTACTTACATCTGCGATCGAATCAAGCAGTTTAGCCATGGTTTCCCGTCGTTTGAGCTTGGCTTTCTCCATGGCCTCCAGTTTGACAAGGACTGCGTCAATCTTGGACACGATGCTGCCAATGGAATGTTCCATTCGGTCCACTCGGCGGCTAAGACTGAAACACAAACGAAAGCAAGTTTTTACTGGCAAACTATTCGGAACGTTATAGGTTTGAAAAGTTTGACATTTGGGCCGAAGTATTCTTTGCCTATCGTGCTAGCCTTCAAATTCGGGATTGAAAAGATTTCAAACGGCTCAACACAGACGACTCTCCAACGACGCAAGTCATTACACACAAAAAAGATCCACGAAGCCAGATTTTTCATGTCGCATTTCGTTTTGGCCTTTCTCACCAACTATCGTTAAGAGTTTGGATGGGATGATTCCCCGGATAGCTCATAATTCCTCCATATCGAAAACGTTTTCCCTGACACTCATGGCTTCCCGTGTTAGCAGTAACAAACTTACACATTGAATTCCTCGTAAGACACTCCGCCTCCTCCAGCACTGGGTCGAGCCATAGCTGAACCTGCGCGCGCACTCAATCCGCCTGTAGATTCCCCATCGTCGTCGCTGTCATCGCTACTCGCATTGCTGTTTGCACTCTTAGGTCTTCCGCTCTTCGTTTCCTTGGCGCGCTCCATTTCCTCGATTTCTTCGTTCAGTTCAGCCTGCCAGTGAGTATAAAAAAGTACAGAGAACCGTTAACCCTTTTTGAAGAGGTTGAATAGACAACATTTCGTTCGAGTCTCGACATTGGAAAATCTGAGCAGAAAATTTTTTCTCACGAGCTTACAAAAATAAAACTAAAAAGCGCGGGAAAACGCGTGTGAGTAGGTAGCCATTGAGTTCTAGTCTTGCATCTGATTGGTGGAAACTCAAACTTTTACAAAATCTTGCTTCAAAGCGCATTGATCCTTCATAATTGAGTGTCTGACCTTCTGTCCTTCCAGATCTTCTTGCATCTTCCTCTGTTCATCCTCATCCAAGATTCTGTCGCCGTCCAAGTCGTACTTCGCGAAGACCGCTTCGATTTCTGCATCAGCATGGCCACGGCTAGGAATAGACGAAACCACAAAAATCTATCAAACATTTCTGCTGTTAAGTTGTGAGACTAAGGATGTTATGGATTCATTTCAGCCTTTGTAAAGACTTTCTCTCCGTTATTTGATTCATATTGCTTGTCGTGTACGCATTGGTGGGACCACATTTCAAGGGTTGCGTGGTGGTATTTTGACTTCAAGTAAAAAACACTTCGCAATTTATACTGACCTCGAGACAATTTTCGAGTAGCTTTCGAATTTCAAATTACTAATTACGAATTAAGACTTTACTGTCTAAACAAACACGTAATTGACATAATAAGAGAATAGGACATGTGGCTGGAAAATTCAAAACCCTTTTCTCCTAGTTGCCCCGTTTGATTAAGAAGGAATTCTAGAGAGGCGTGTTTTCTAGAACCGTTTCCGAAGGGAAATAAATAGTCCATCAAAAATTGAAGACAGTTGGCAAAAATATTAACTGTTTCGTGATTGGTATACCAATGAAAATTTCATGGAATAATTGACAACTTCCAACATTTTCACAACTCTGAAGGCTATCGAAATGTTGTAGAAAGAATCAAAGTAATTTTACACGTAGTACAAGGCTTTATAAGTTGTTTATTACAACTGTAACAGAACCCCACTAGCTAGGACACGTCAAAATAATTTTAGAACCGATGTAGAACTACCACTGAGGCTTACATAAATAACTATCCGCAAAAAAAAAAAAAAAATTTTTACAAGGAAAGTGAAGATTGTGTAATCAATGTCCACTGTAGAAAAAACAAATTTTCAAACCGTTTAACATCGGTTGTACTTACGATTTCAAATTTGCTCTCCATTCTTCGAAATCCAGCTTGTTATCTTGGTTGACATCGGCAGACTTCAGTGCTTTCTGGATGTCGAGGATCTTCTCGCGTTTGAAGGACAATTTGTCCAACATCTTCTGGTATCCCTGTGGTAAAAAAAAATTCAGAAAGTTAACACTACCGCTTGCATTTATTTCCTCAACACTCGGAATATCAGCCTACCGTGACTCGCGAAAAAACTGAACTGCTATCGAAAATTCTGGTCCGTCGAATGGGTCATGATGCATAATTTCATACGAAAACAGGCCACCAGGCAGTTCAATAGTTCTTAATGGGGCAACCATGGGGTGACAGGGAGGCGCAAGTTAAGCGTCCAATAATAAACAAGAGCCATTTTATCGTTTACTTTAAAAAGCCAATAAATGATGACTTGCTCCACGGTTACTTGGGAACGCTGCACGCTTGACTGCTCTGTCAAAAGTACGACGTGCATAAAAAATGGCATTACCAAGAGAAAGTCATAATTCTAAACACCTGTGCTTCTTTACTGCCATTAATGTTTTACCATTTTCAGGGGATAGTGTAATTAAATTATTCCTACCCGAGGGTTACGGTTGTAATCTTCATGTTGAGCTAACACATGATGACATAAAAAAAGTGAAATTTCTTAGGTCTCTCCCTTTTGGTTACCGTCACGAAATGGAAAAAAATTTATAACACGCCATAGAAATTATTGTGCGTCTGAAAAATCTCTCAGGGCACCAAACAAAAGGAAGCAATCTTTTAGAATGCAGGACATTATACAAGAAAGTCAGACAGCTTTATCTATTATTAGCAAAATGTCTACACACTTTGGAAACGATAAATTATGTACAAGTAAATCTGCTTGTCAAAGGAAAGGGAAAAAAAAAGAAAAAAAAATTGTGGAAAAAATCGAGGGAAACAAAAAAGCTTGATATATTCCTGCAGGTTTTCATTACTTTGTTTTTCTTTTAATCACACACAGAAACCTAACCTCTAGCTCTACGAGAACGTGATTACGTAACCGTCCTCATCGTTCAATCTCGCGCTAGTTTTAAAAAAATTACCTCGACATTTGCAGTTTGTATCGTGTAATTAGACGGATAACTTAACATTACTATAAATCATTAAAAAAAAAAGCAAAAAATGGCAACATTAGGAATAAAGTACAAAGTTTTTCTAGTCAGTTCTTCAAAATTATTTAAGATTTACGAAAATTACAACATTTCGCCGCTTTTTTCTTTCTTTAACTTAGCTTAGGACGAAAAAGGAAAGGAAGAAAACTTACACTTCGAATTCAGTTTTACCCACCTTAAAGTAACATGAAGAAAAAGAAATCTTACGGACCATAATCGTAAAGCAGGAACGAGTTCAACTTCGATGTATTAATTTGACGACAAGCGGAATAGACTCATCAATAGTAACTAATTTAAGTACATTTAGAGTAACTTTTTATGTCTTGCATTGTCACCTTGCAATCTCTTAAATCTTTTCCGGAGAATTTTGCTTTTCATCCCTGCAATACCCCACCCACAGGTGTTCCTTTCATTTGATCATTTGCATAAGAGACAATATTACATAATCAAACGGATTCACGTTTTAAAATTGCTTTGCTTTGCTTTGCTTTTAACTTTTTGTTTCTCGTTTCCCAGAGCCGTCCAAAACGATAGTGCCGGAAGGAAACCCAAAATATTTGGTTCATTCTCGGCCTGGGAACCTGTATGTTCACGAGTGACTTAGAGCAGACAGAGCGAAGAAAGCGTCCAAATAATGGATTTAAAACAAAGAAAATACCTCACAGGTTCCTATACTGTGGTAAACCCCCAAACAGGAACAAGGGAATGTAGAAAAATACCACAAAACCCCCGGAAAGAAAGTAAATGAGGAGGGGGCAGTTTAGAACTTGAAAAATTGAAGCTACATTGTTCATGATGCAAGAGAGGTGACTCAACTTTTTAGTGTCAAATTTTGATAGATGACCATTGGTAAAAAAAAAAAAAAAAAAAAAAAAAAAAAAAAAAAAAAATGGAGATGTGCATCCATTTACCTTCTTGAAGTAATCACCGATCTCAAACTCGCTTTTCTGGTTGGCGATGTTCGACTTGACTTCGGCATAGGTATCATTGATGATGGCCAAGAACATGTTGAGGAGGACGAAGAACACGAAGAACACGTAGGTAATGAAGAAAATCGGTCCAAGCACGCGGTTGGCTGCCTCAAGGGCGTGGAAGTCGAAATCACCAAGGATAATACGGAACAGCGTAAAGCTATTAATTATGAGAAAACCATAGATTACATTCAAAATCGTCTGAAAACGCCAACGTTTAGAAACAAAGAGCCAATCTGAAAAGTGGGCTGGCGTTAGAGCGAGGTTAAAAGGACACCAGATAGAATGAAGAGTTAGTGAGCGCAAGATATTACGACTGTAGTTGCAAATCACTACTTGAGCTTATCCCAGTGTCTGTAGCACGAAGCGACTAATAGCATTGCAAGCCCCCCTGATAAGGATGCTAATCCATCACGGATCATACCCACCTCACCCCCCCCCCCTCCCTCCCGTATTTCACCAGGTTTCCCAGACAGTTTACAGGTACGCATTTACACTCCAGGGTGGGGAGAGTCACAGTAAGAGTTAAGTGTCTCGCCCAAGAACACAGCACAATAACCTGCCCTGTGCTCAGGCCCAGACCTCTGGATCCGGCGCCCTGTGCACCAACCACAAGGCAATCGTGTATTCCACGTCGCACTTTGCGGAAAGAAAAGGTTTCTCGCGTGTTCGCCCTGCGGAGAATATGGCAAAGAAGCTCAGTGCTTACATGGCGTCCTCGAAGGTGCTGAAGTCCCGAACTTGAGTACCAAAGACCAAGTAACCCAGCTGGGCGTAGGCGAGAAAGATTATGAAGAACATGACGGCAAAGCCACCGACGTCTTTAGCACACTGGTGGAAAGAAAAAGAATATTTCGGGTCGGGGTATAGAACGAACAGAAGGCTAAAACCTGTCTGTGAATAGTGCATTAAAATTACCAAAGAATATCAACATACATTGTTCAGCGTTGCTGACAACTGAGTCATGGTCTTGTTGAAGCTGATGTACTTGAAGACCTGTCCAAAAGATACACAGTAATATAAGATAGAGTTGCGGTCAATAATCACGAGAAAACGCTGTATAACACGGCACATGTAGCGAGCGCGGAAAAACACGAAGCCGGCAGCAAAAACGGACTGCCCCACAAATTAAAATGTCTCTAAAAAGGGCAGGAAAATGCACTGCTGGGACAAAGCGAGGCAGAAAACGATGCCAACAGATAAGGCGTGCTACTAAGAAACTTAGAGCAAGTGAGAAAACCTGAAATTCAAAGCGAGTCGAGTGCGCGGGAAAATAAGTTACCCCGGTCGAGGCTGACAAGCGAAGCTTCACACTCAGAAAGGCAGGAAAAGACCATGGTCTAAATGTGTCTGTGACAGAAAATATAGTAAAATGTTTTAATGCTGAAAAACGCAAGAAAAGTAAGACACACTATTACTTTCGAACTTGCTTTTGCATTCGACTGTACTAAAGAAAAATCTATTCATTTATTCCGCAGAATGCACCATAAAATTTCCGATTTGCTTTCTGAGGCTAACAAGAAAGCACTCACCTTGATCCAGGCGAAAAACACAGCCACGGCGACCATGTTGTTGAACTGTGTCTGCCAGAAGCCAAGAGATTCAAAGTTCGCATACTGATTGTTGTTTGCTAAGAGCGTCTCCAACAAGTTGCCCACTTTGATCGCGCGATAAACGTTGAAGACCACTGCTACGTATCCAAGGAAGATCACAATCACGTCCAGCACGTTCCAGAAACTCTTGAAGTACTGCAATTTATGTTTCGTGATCTCGAGGATTTCCTCAATGGTGTAGTACACAATGAAGAGGATGAAGATTCCTTCGCAAGCCATCACAAAATAATCGAAATTGGTGACGTAACGAATCAGCTTCACTGTGCGGAAGTTGAATGAAGGGATCACACCTCCTGTGGCTGGGAACTCCAAAATCAGTCTGGGGGGGAAGGAAGCGGAGAAATTGGTTTCCAAGATATAATTTGTGTGGATGATAAAAAATAACTTGCACACAGTGTGGAATAAGTAAGCACACATACATTTTTCACAGACAAAAAAATTTCCAGAGCCTGTAAGGCGAGGGCAATCTGTAATCTTTGAAAAATTACAAGTGGTCATTTACTCCAAATTTCACGATATATGATTTGATTTCTTGTTGATGATGTAAATCAAAATTCGCCTTTTTAGACTCGACGTCAACTTATTGCACTCAATTTCAATCTTCTGCAGTATTTGGGATGAGTAAATTGTTTCTCAGCCATTAAGCATAGTGGAGTATTGGCAAATATCTCACTGAATCCTTTAAGCCAACAAGGTTGACTTGTTGAAAATACCTACAACTAACGATGATGAAATTTCTTGATTTTGTTTTGGCTTTGCATGGAGGTTTACAATCATATTTATTTACCTTTAGCTTTAAATCTCAATAGAGAAACGACAACTTTAAATTTAAATTTACAAGACATGTTTCGACATTCTCATGTCATCTTCAGTTACAAATGAGCTTTTAACGGTTGTACATTTGAATTTATATTACGCTACGTCTAGCTTTGCTTAAAATTAAAGTAAAACCGCTAAGATATTATCCCAAACATTCAATTTCATACAAGAGAAAAACAAGTTGAACTTTTAGCCTCAGATTAACCTTTAACACCTTTCGAGCAACTCTCTCAGTCCTGATTCAGTAATAATTCTCCGTTATAGCTGCACCACATTTCTTTGTACAGCAGGATTGAGAATTTACTGTTATAGCAAGTTTCAAGTTAACGCCTTCTGCTGGATGGATTTTTCTACTCTCGTCACCTACTCACTAGATAGAAAAATAATAATTCCCGTCTAAATCACTAATGGCATTGAAAGGATTAAAAACCTACAGTGAGAGGGCACAGCAAACTTACTTAATGATGCAGAACAAATTGATGTTGGCATTGTAAACTGTGAAGTCCATAAACACCACTCTTGTTCCACGGTCAAGCCACAGGTTTTGCTGAAAAAAAAAAAAAAGAGAAAATTCAATTTTAGAACTCATTGCGATTGAATGTTGTCAACTAGAACCCAAGTAATCACCAGCCAATCAAAGTAAAGGAAATCTGACATAGAGCCAATGAAAAACAAGGAATCGGCCTAAAGCGCGGGAAACACATACGTGACCAAGTGGGCACTGGTTTTAAATTGCATCTGACTGGCCGAGAGGCTGGCGCGTGCTTTCTGGACAAATCATAGAGCTAGAGACAGCATCGCTACTCCCCCTCAACGAACTGCTAATTCAATGCGGCCAAGTTTTGGTTTGGGTGATTTTTATGCAATTCCTCTATCTTACAAATGTCTAACTCGGCTATCAGGCACTTCAGGCTGTTTGACAGAAGCAGATTTCTCCCTGTTTTTCAAAACTTCATCCGTACTTTCAATACCTTATCCAGGATTTGAAACTAAGTAAATTTTAAAATTTCCAACCACTTTCAAGAGTAAATGCTGCGTCTGATTGCTTACCTTTAATTCAGCAATCTTTGATGCTGTGGCTGCCTTGGTGGGTTCCAAAAGCATTGTGAACCCACCTCCACTGTATGACGTAATTCTCCCCCAGTATGATCGACCTTCTAGATCTTTCTCTGTCTGGTATTCCCATCTGTGTCAGAGAAGAGAAGGTTTGATTCTACCTGTAAGGTTTACCTTTCTCAAAGCTTTACTGCTATCTACTTGATAGTGTGATTGTGTATCAAATAAATAAATCTTATTAGACGTTTTGTTGTGTAGTATCGCTGAGTATTTTTACGAGTTGTGCCGTATTTTGAAGAGCCCGTAGGGCGAGTCAAAATACAAATAACAAGTAAAAATACTCAGCGATACTACACAACAAAACGTCTAATAAGTTATCTATTATCAAACGCGCCAAACTGTTATTTCAATACCGGCGAATTTCGCGGATATTTATTTAGGGGGAGTGCGTGACAGAAGTATGCGAAGTGGAACGGAATTACCGCGTTGTCGTGTTGCTGTTTCTATTTTCTTCAATAAATGAAGAAATTTCCTGATCGTCTAGCTGTTTTTCTTCGTTCGATTCATCTAATAAACTTGGATCTATATTTGCCAGCCATTCTGACTCTTCGTCGTCGGAAATATGATTCAAATTGTCCGCCGTTTTTTTTTTTTCGTAACTACAATCCAATTCTTCGCTTGCGCGATGCGAGAAAACCTGTTTACTGGTACTCTAGAGTACAAATACTCCGTGCTATTTGTACTCGTCTATGGCGTTATTTGTACTCTACGAAGTGTAGTTGGATAATAAATAATGTTATTGACAAATAAATTAGAATCATTACGCCGCCTGTAGCTTGTTACCCAGCCTTCTTCAGTGGGAAATTGCTTAGGGCGAGTGTTGGTTTTAGGGTAAGAAGGAAAGTGGGAGAACTGACTAGGAAAAGAACGTTCACATTCTATGTTCACTGTACCAGGATAGATCACTTACGCAGATCCATTCCCCACACCAAAGGGGTTTTGATCCTCTGCCCCGGGAGAGTAAGGCGCGTAACATTCCTTGATAACACTCTTGAAATCGTCATGAACCCTGAAATCCACAAACACAAGTAATTGAATTCTCCGACAAAGTATACAAAACATTGTTCCTAACTTGCACACACTTTATGAGGCATAAACCTTATGAGGCATAAACCTTATGACGATTGTGATACCAAAACACAAAATTAACATGGAGCAAATCCCAACAATCTATCTTGGCAATATAAACCAATTCATAAATAACTAAACAACTATGCCCAATAGGGTGAAATTATTCTTACAGTTTACAAATATCCTGATTTGAATGCTCTGCCATTATCCCAATGAGCCCACAATGTTGTTGATGATTGAATTAGCTTTGGCGTGGAAGTTTGTACCTTTTTCTTCTGTTCAAAAATAGTTTTCAATAACACAAAATTCAAAGCAAGGTACTTTGATATCTTAGAAGTCTAGCTTTCTTTGCTATGTTGAAATGCCTTAGGTGATTAAGGAAAACATTCCCAAAAGTTTATTTAACTTGTTCTGGTTTGGAAAATATGTGGTACAGTCATTAAATATTTCGTCATTTACAATTTTACAGCCAAGTGAAAATAAAAATGAAGTGAACTTCACTTACACACAAGAATCATTTTTCACACGGAGTTGTCTAAGGCGTGGTCGTCCAAGGATTTTGTTCTCAAAGTAGATAAAACCAAGATCTTCTTGTGATACATTTTTGCCATTGTAGTATTGTTCCCAGTACAATCCCTCGGCCAGTGGGCCATCTGCATACTACAGCAAATGGAATAAAGAACAATTTAACCCTTAAACTGCTAAGAGTGACTAGCACCAAATCTCTCTCTCCAATATCACCCCTGAATCGCACATTAAGATCATAAGAATAATGGAAACGATTGCCAAAGAGAGAAGGTCTTGATTATTAAACAAATTCCCCTTGTCAGCACTTCAAGAAATGTATAAAGAATAGTAATGTATGGAGAATATGCAAACTGATGCTAGGGTGTAAAGGGCTATGGGAGAAAGGAATTGATAAGAAATTGCCTCAGTCTGTTATGACAAAAACAATCTAAATCATAGAGAGTGATTACAAAATCTGTAATTTTGGACAAAATTTTGAGACAACTAAGTAAAATACAAACTTATTTTCAATCAAGACTTGTGCATGCCACTTTTCCTGTTAACTTTGCCTCTTTTAATGTTGTTTCAGCATGACCTTTCCTCCCATACCATATTTTCGCAACAGATACAACAACATTATCAAGTATTGAGGTTTTTTATTCATGGTACCCCTTGAATACTGCTTGATAACACATTTCCTTTTCATAAATATTACAAGAAATAAGATGAGCCATGTAGAGAATAAACAAAGGCTGATAGTTTCTAAAGAAACTGTTAGGGGCTGTGTCAGTGGGGGTAACAAAATAATTTGGATATATCAACAAAGTTGAAATGGTAAATTGGCCACCGTAACGATTACACAAGCTGACGTTTCAAGCATTTGCCCTTCATCGTCAGCCCTTCGCTCCGATGAAGGGCAATGCTCGAAACGTCAGCTTTTGTAATTGTTATGGTGGCCAATTAACCATTTCAACTTTATTGAATATCCAAATTATAGAGAATAAACTAGCTGATCAGGGGTTAATGTTCATTAATGTTCATTAATGTTTTCAACAGGAGGGCAACTGGTTTTCACAGGCGGGCAAAACTTTTTGAACTGAACTTCTTTATAAGATAAACCTTCCTCCAGATTGTTAAACCAGGTGGGTAAAACTGTCCTTACAACCGGTCAATTTGGCTGGTGCCCGGCCCTTAATGAAACCCCTGGCTGATATGAAGAGAGTAACCAAAACAACAACAACAAAAAAAAACATGCAGTTGCAGAATTACAGACTGCTGTGACAAGTGATCAGAATTTACAACACAGTCTAACAGAAGGACAGCAATTGTCATTCTTTACCATCCAGAACTCCTTCATGGTGGTGATGTCCTTGAATGTGTTTCTGTTTGACATTGTGGTCTCCACAAACAAATCTGTGCAAAAGTATCAAAGATAGCCTTTAAAAAATAATAAATTTTTAACAAACTTGAGTTGGCCAACAGAAATATCATTTCAAATTCAGGAAATCTCTGCCATGTCCACAAATGACTCACCTCTCATAACCTTGGTGAAGTAGTACATTGTTGAGCTTGTCATTCCAAAGGTCACTAAAGGACAAGAACACTTTTCTGTTGTTTTTTTACTCTTTCCCATTCAGTTTCAAAATATAAAAGCATACATGTGAAATAAACGAAATGAAAAGTTGATCTTCATAGTCATCTGCAATTTAAGACTTGTTGTAGAAAGAGAATTCACAAAGGATCCAGACTCTAACTTTAGGAACTGCACCAAAATCAAAGTTATACTCCAAAAAATCAGTAATAAAACCACATTTCTCAGATGATAAATAATTATAATAAAGAGGACACTTGAAGAACTCTCCTTCCATTATCAGTTTAGGCCAGCTGGTATAGTAATAAGGGCAAGAAAAGTTTTTTTTTTTTTCTACTCACAGATGCAGAGGATGGTGATGAAGACTAAGTAGATGACCAGTTCCCGCAAGGTGGTTTTAACATGTGCCTCGGAACCGGAATCAGTATCCTCAGTCTGTCTGGTTCTCCACAAACCTAGGAGACAAAAAAGTGATAAAAAATTCAAATTAAAATTCCGCACACAAGTCGGCCACGCACAGCCACCTGAACACACTTGCATCTACGTAAAAGAAAAATTGACTTTTTCTGTTTCAGTCAGAGCCGTTTCTGAGGTTTGCATGATGTGCTTTGCTTTTAAATCCATTATCTTCCCTGTCTTCCATGAGGGGGGCTTTGGGATTTTCGGTTTTGCAGTTTTGACTGTTTTTCAGATCAGTTTTTTGGCTCCTGGGCCAAAAAGGTTCGGTTTTTCAGTTTTGATGTTCAGAGCAGTTTGTGGATTTTACGTGATTTTGCATTTGGTTTTCACAAAAACTCTGATGCAGTTTTCGGTTTTTCCCTTTTGACCCCTTTAAAGGTGAAAATATAGCAGTTTTGTCAGGTTTGCATGCGGTTTTCGGTTTTTGCTGCCTTTTTTCGTCGGTTTTTCAGTTTTGGAGGTTTTTTGCTCCGGTTTTGTGGTTTTCCACAGGCTCTAATGCCCCCCTCTTCCATACATCATCTGATCAGCCAATTTACCATTGTTGATATGAGTACAGGCAATACTGCTCACACTAATGTGTCAGACACTGCCTTAATCAGCTCTCAAACAGAGAGGGCTTGGAAGTTTTGACACTATAATGTGGTAAAAAACAAATTGACAGTGGTTTAGTGTGGTCTGTAGTCTTGGGAACAAAACTATTTGTCATTATAATGGTCAAAATTTGTTGCAGACTCACTTGACTGTGCTTCATAAGTCCACAAGAGTACAGACTGAGCAAATCCACTGTTGATTTGTGAACTTGCAATTCTAGCTCAGTGAATTTGATGTAATAAATTTTTAACTTCTCGTTACCTTTCTCCTTGGAAAATGCATTTATAACGTAAAGGGAAATTCATTTATGTTTACTCCTTGGAGCAAAAAACTTGATTTTATTTCAAACACAGAATGTCACTTCAAACAAATGCAAATTTCAGTCAGATCTGTATTGAAATGGTAATGACCAAGGAAGGACTCCTTAACTGAAAGCAAACATTTCAAATAAACAAACAGCGAAAAACAAAAATTGAGAAAATGTCACTCACTGAATAAAATGAAACAATTATATTTAACTGTTAGAATATGAGAGGACAATCTGCTGTGGCTTTTTAACCAATTCAAAGCTGTTCTTGTGTCAAGACAGCTGCTACACTTTCACATGTATATGTATGCAAAATAGGGGGAAAAATACAAAAATAAACACTTCTAATTAACCTGATAAAAACTCTGACTATTTTTCAAATCAACAATGTTCAAGATAACTGAATGGATTCTTTTACTTCTCCAAGCTTCATTTGGAATTTCAATTCCTTTCTAAATTTCCCAAATAATACAAAAGTGGTAACAATAGATTTTTAGTATTTGTTATTTCATTAAAAAAAAACCTAGACTTCCTGCATTGAATCGAAGTAACTGGCGATTCAAACACAAATAGAGAAAAGTCATATGCTACAGTGGCAGTTTGAAAAAATATACCGAATGGTTTCCACTCTAATTCTCAAGGTTAGCTATCATATGGCGATCGCCTTTAGGCTTCATGATCGAACAGATCTGCGAAGGGAACAACACTGGCTTATTGTTCAAGGCTGTTTGTGTTGTTAGTTCTGAGCCATGTTTATCTTAGACTACTGTTAATTTCCAATCTGGCAGAAATCCCGCATTTTAACTTCTGCGCGGACAATTCCAGACTTTCATGGAACAAAGTTTAATTAGATTGCAATTAATTCTTTTTGGGAACGGGAAATGAGAGCTGTTTGTTGAACTCATTACTCTTTATCACTTAAAATCGAACACTACCTTCTGCTAAGTAAAACCGATCCGCGCGAGAGCATTATATCCACAACACAATCAGTTTTAATGGATAAAACAGGATCTAAATTGAAAGCCACAAAATTTGACCAAACGAGCGCATTTTCCCTGCAAATCAAGTACCAAAAATAATTAATTGCTGAGAAAATTGCCGCTGAAATATGAAAACCTATCAGCGAGGTATACTACATAACAAGATCTACAATTTCTGATCGCAAGCTGCGAGAAATGTTCCGGTCTCAGAAATATTCTAGTTCGAATAAATTACGATACCTGTATGCCTGTATGTACAGATTGTTGTTGAAAGCGAATCGCCGAAAATATTTGAGGATTCAAGTTTCAGAAACGTGTCTCGCTACACTTTTACACAGCGAAGATTTAAATTTGAATCGGCGTAAATATTATTTGCAGACAAAACACCTGTCCCCAATCTTCATTAAAATTTTAGTTTCTGGCAAACCGAATATGTTACAAAATGAGTTAGACCCTTTGAGGCCTTTTCTAAAATGAGAGAGACTAATCGAAGAAATAACCAAATTCTAATAAACAGCAACAAAAATTGAGACGACAACTTTCCAAGAGATTCTATGTTAAAACAGATGTCGATTAATCGCAAACCGCGCAGCCTAATTTCAACTCGCACTTTCTGCAATTCTTTAATTACAGCTCTCGTCTTCCACTTGTCTTCCTCTGGGAAAAATCCTAAAATTTTAAAAACTAATCTGGCGTAAAATACACTTGACAAATGTTCCCAAGAGAAAACAAAATACTAGATGAAATCAACCATGCAAAATTACCAAATTACGTGACATTAATTTCGTGCGAAGCTCGTAGCGGGCAAATCGATCAAATCTAAAAAACCATACAAGTTACGAAGAAAGATATGATCGCCTTGGCGAAAGTATATGGAGTCTCATACTTGAAAAAACATCTCTTACCTCGGACAATCCTTTTAAACCTTGTCCAACAACCGACGGGGACGTTTTTCGTACCAGGAGCTCGTACATCCGTAGGGACACGACCCTGATGGACCACAGGTTCGTGTTCCATAGCCGAAGGAAGATCGACGGCTGCAGAGGCCGGCGCACGAGGGGAGAAATCTATTTCGTCGTGTCCTCCGCTCAGGAGGTCGTCGGACCATGCATTTCGAGACTGAGAAGATGGCGGCCTGTTGTTCTTCTCGTGCATTTCCAGTTCATCACCAAGACTAACTTGCGATCCTATTCCGCTACGATTCCGGCGCTTGGCCGAGCCTCCACTCATGTTTATGTTCTGTTACCTTTTAATTTCAAAAGGAAAGGGAAATCTTGTGAAATAACGCTGTGATACAGCGCGAATTCGACTACCAAGCGTTTCCTCTCGCAACTTAACGCCAAATGTAGATCTAGCAAGTTTTCAACCGTTTGTCGATAAGGGCGATAAATATTTCATGTCATGTTCTACGCAAGTGAAGGAAAGTATGTCAATCAAGCGTGCTAATTAAGTTTCTATAGTTACGGCTTAGTAGAAAATTTTTGCAAAATTCAACAAAATTGCGCAGTTTGGAGAATCTAATAATAAAAACTTCCCTGCTTTACAAATTGGTGACTTCAGTTTTCAAATTGGAAGTACAACTTTACAATTTTTTCGATGACTAAGATTAAAGTTAAATTTTGCACGGTTTTCAAGCGAGTGGTCGAAAATACGAAAAGACCACGCAAAGCCGACAAAGAATAAAATAAGATGAAAGAAATAACCACACAAAGAAATTATAAAAGATAATGAAACCCATCGAACCTTCATGTACTTAAGACAAAAATAGAGACCTTACCGAATCTGAAAAGGGAAACCCAAGCGATGAAGAAACGATTTTCGTAATCGAATTCACCTGTGTCGCAGCTCAAGTAAGGTAAATATTCCTGCGTTTTAAAGCAAATAATAAATATTTTATGAAGGCAGTAAAATGGAAGAAATCGATTGGTTGTTTATGCTGACAACACTAGAAGACGAGGACTTCTCACACCATTGCGAAATGAGACGACTTTATGCAACAAAATTACTATTTTCTTAAATAAAACAATACGAGATCAAATTAAGATCTTGCCAGTTCAACTGGAACTTTCTAACACATCTATTTTTTAATACCTGAAACATTTATGTCTTTACTCATAACAAGCCGTATGTTATCCGAAAAAGAATATCATCAAGGATACCGTTATTATTAGAGTAATAACTGGGACAGTTGGAATAATTTTCCTCTTCCTGTACTTACTTTTAGCGAAAAACAGGAGAATGTTATTAGAACATGAAATTGTCACGCAGATACAAAAGTTTGGTTTGACAGACACAATATATTAGTTTGATTGTTTTAATTTTTCGTCTCTTTCATTTCATACCGCTCATTCTTGCCACCATGTAGGCATGATCGAATGATTATAAAAACAAGTTCAATGGAAGTTTTCACGGGCGAGTTTCCCACAAATCTAACCGCAAACTAGAAGAAACATGAATTATAATGACCACTACGCCCACACACTTTGTTTCATCCTGGCGAAAGCTTATTGGACGAGGGAGATCTTATTTCATTGTCTTAGTTACCTGCCAAAACATTGACGCATTTGGGAAAGTCTCTCTCAAATTTGAAATGAGTTTCTTTTGTCACTAAAATGTTGAATTAGCACTTCCTTTCTGGCAAACTATCTCTGCAAAAAATAAAAAAAGAGACATTTCTAGAGAATGATTTTCTTTCATCAACCGCTTATTTCTAACAGCATTTCATAATTTTATCACTTCCATTAAATGTTTAGTAGGACCTGGGAGAGTCTTAGGAGTTTCAACGAAATACTACGAGCGCGCGGTGAGCACCCATTATTGTTGACAGCGAGAAAACCTCTTGTTCGCGCCAAAAAGTAAACCGGGCCGGGCAGAAATTAGGAATAATAAGAATCATAAAAATGAGAACAAAATGCAATCAATAAACTCTTAAGATTAGCTACAAGCGAAACAAGCAGGGAGAAAACCGCCTAAAAATTTCGGATCCTAATGAAAACAAATTTTACCACAACTTCGACCATTTACAACGGAATTGTGGACAAATTCATTCCTGCGTTCGATTAATTGATCAACGGAACTTTTCTCTGTGGGAGGAAAAATTATAAATTGGTGCAATGAGCCCTCGTTATGGTGGAAGGCAGAACACCTCTACCTTCGGACGGTGCAGAGATTGGCTCAACTACAGGGGATTGAGTACGTTTCAAGAGTCTTGTACAAGCAGGAAAAAAAACAAAACAACGAATAACTTTGTAGTTTGCACCCTTCCTTTACTTCAACAATACGGTTGCACAACTCTTTACCACTTAAACACTTTGAAACGTGTACAGGTGTGACTGGCAATTTTAATTTCGACAACTTTGAGAGGCAAGGTAGCTTTTGCATACGTATATGCAACCGAAAACAACTTCTTCAACTATGCGTGTAATTTCACTTCCATCTTTTTAAATGAATAAATAACACCGTAAACATTGTTCGGTAGGCACGCAAACACTCTAATCAATGTAGCGGGTCCGATCGATTACGACATCACATACAAATGAATAGGAAATAAAAACAGCCTTCGAATCGGCCATCATCTCTCAAACAAGTTTTTTGGAAAATTAAAACACAAACACGCCAGATGTACAATTTCAACAACACAAGTAACTTAAAATTTGGAATGGTTTTTATGTTCAAGTTCTTATCGTTAAGTCTGAGTTCATGTCGTTTCGGGAACCTTGTTCAATTTTGCCTTAATATTCATCACAACAGCCCAACTCAGCAATTTTCTTTGACATACCACCTGCTAACCAGAGCTAGCAGATTAATTAACGCACTGCTTAGTTCGGCGTTTAATTAAAGCGAAGAGAACATGTTTGACAGTAATTTTTAGCTTTAAATATTTCAGCTCAGTCAAGTTGGTCACTGAAATGCGTGCGTGCGCCGCGATTACCTCTGTCAAACCCAGCGTTTCGTTCAAACTCACGTCCAGGACAAAATTAGTCCTTTTGACTGCGTGGGTTCGTAAAGGGAATTTACGTTTTTAGCGTAGCCACAATTTTCCTTACAAATAGAAATTAGCAGCTTGACAGGAATAACAAAGACGTAAACTGAAAGTGTTTCTTGAAACTCGAAATATGAATAAATTAAAAGGTTAGATTAAAATAGATGTAAAAGATGCACGCAGACAACACATAAACCTTAATATCGTTTCCATAATGTGATTCACACTTTCCAGAAAAAGGTTTTGATAACATGGGATTTTTAGATTTAAGACGTTAAATGTTTAGGTCGTCATAAGTTCGGTTTTAAGCTCATTACACCAAAAACTAAAAGGTTTCTCTTAATGGATGGCATTTGGCATTCAAATCTGCCAAACTGATATTGTCATAAGACACACGAAAAACGATGTTTTAACTTAAGACATAGAAATGCGCCAAACCTCTTGTTCAAAATGTATGAGTTAATTCCATTTAAAACAATGAAGTGCTTAAGTTTGAAATGAATGTAAGCTGCAAAAATAAACATTTGTTGATCTAAAAATATTGATATGAAATTATTTCCATATGTACCTGAAAATTCCAGTTGAACATCAAAGTGGAAAATAAAATTAAACAAAATCTGTGGGCAACCACACTGCCAAAAACTCTTACAGACGTTGATTTTTGATGGCAATATTTACTCTAATGATCTCGTGGCTTTCCAGTCTAGCTAAAAACTGTTTTAATTAATTCATGTCAAGGTTTGCATATAGATAAATCATACTCCTATGGCTTGATTTAGTTTGCAAAACTTAACAATGAAACAGACATTTACACATTGCAGATCCTTAAGGCCTTGTAAATAATGCTTGATGGACTGGTTAGATGAAGAGGGAATCCCATAACTGCATGCATGCCTGTCCCTAGCACAAAGCTTTTTGCTTGCATTTGCCACTAAAGTACCATTTAAAACTGACCCAGAGAAAAGGCAAACTCTCAAATTAAGAATACCACCGTTTTATGATCTTAGGTTATTGCCACTAAGAAAAGTTGAGCTTGCAGTACTGCAACAGCATCAACCAACAACATACCACCCACATGTCTTTCCAGGTTCAAGTCTGAGCATAAACCAAAGATATGGGATGCAATTAAACATTTGGCACTTCAAAAACATTCACAAAGAATCACAGCTTAAAATCAGCCATTGTCTGGTCATCTGAGATGACCAAAAGTTTAGATGATGAGCAAACATTCTTTTGCAAGCCATTGATAATGTGGCTACCAGCTGTCTACATACACAGACAATATATTTGTTGAACATTCTTTTTTTTTTTACAGCATTAAGCTCAGTTTGCAAACCAATGAATTGGGCAACAACCACAATATTAACTAGTCAAATATGTTTGTTTATGGCATGAAAAGGTGATCAAGTTGACCACACATTAAGGATTTTTGAGATCTTTTAAGACTATGAAGTGTTTTCAAATAGAAAGATGCATTTTTTATCAACAATCTGTTTGCTGTAGAAACCAATTTTGGATCAAGACAACCCTTAAATTCACAATACATAAATTTCAAAAGGATCTTTTGATACGTTATTGCCCAAGATCAAACTTTCAATTTTCCACAACGTCTACCACACATCTTATAATTTTTACTCAAAGAATTTGGTGTAAAATCAAACAACATCCCTGGATTGCTTTCCTCTTTTTTCTCATCACCTTTCTGCTTGGAAATGTATTGTTACTGTAAGGAGAAGTTCTGTTTTAGGTCAACTTCAGGAGTGACAGGGATAAATTATGTCACAGTTATAAACAAATGCGTTATTGCAAATGCTTTGTAGAACTCCACCCCTATAAGCTGTTATACATCCCCTGACCAGTCACCCTTTCTGCAACATGATGTCCACCAAACTTTCATTCAGAAGATTGACATATCAATTATTTTGCAAGCAGTCTTCGTAGAACTCCACCCCTATAAACTGTTTTACATCCCCTGACCAGTCACCCTTTCTGCCACATGATGTCCACCAAATTTTCACTAAGAAAGACTGACATGGCATTGATTTTGTGAGCAGTCTGCCATATTGTTAAAACTTCAAATAGCCTAAGCTCCACACACCTTTACAGCAACAGTTCTTCATTTTTTTATTCAAAATCGTGGTATTAAATAGTTGTGAGAGTTAAAACTAGTATGCTTTTCACGTGTTGAGAAATATCCAAACACCACCAGACTAACATTATAACTCAAACTTACCTGCATGTCTTGGGTACTGAAGACCATAAAGCTACATTCGAGTTCTGTATTCACTAGAGTTTGATTTGTTAGCCTCTTAATCACGCCGATACTTCAGATACCGATCTCTTCATGGACACCCACAAACACTAAGTCAAGAGCTGATTTGAATAGACAAAATGATTTAGAGAATTGCGCTGACGCGTTTTTCCTGAAAAAAAAGCACACAAAGGTAAGCGTAAAATAAATCTCAGAACTCTCATCAAAGTTCTCTTAACTACCGTAGAGATACATTTCATTGCATGAGAAACGATAATGGTGAATTTTCCAAAGGACAAAAAACTACCAGTACAACACAAATGTTAAAATTTCCCACCTCTAAGATGTCCGCCATACTTTCTCTGAAGTGAGAGACTAGAATTGACTCACTGTTGGCCTCGTTAGCCTCGACGACAGGAATGAAAAACATATGCGCATGCGTCGGGTGAGCATGTTGATGTTGTCGTCGGCGAGTTGTTCGATCGTCTGACGAATTGTCGGCGCTATTTAAACTGTGTATTCGTGGACATATTTTGCCTTTCAGACTGGAATGTAAGGACGCTATTTGAAAATAACTTATGTAAACTGAACTCGTCGACATGTTGAACGTATTATTTTTGGGAAATGTTTATTTGCTTGCTCAAGAGCCAACTTTCAGTACTCGGTAAGGAAACACATTACAAGCTTAATTTCATTGAGTGTAATTTACCTCCATTTTAGATAATAAGCTAAGATTCAAATTGATAGAAGGTAAATAATACCATGCTTTGGTAATAAATGTGAATCTCGAAGAAAAATGGAACTCACATTTTTATCACGGCGAAGCGAAAGCACACCTATCTTGCACGGTGTTACATGAACAAGTCCTAAACGCTTGAAAATATCGCGTTACCCCATGCATATCCCCCTCACTGGAACTTAACATTCGATACAGTCCTAAGCGTGTATTGGAAATAAGTTATTTCCATATGGTATGAGAGGAGCTCCTATGATTGCTGCCACTCAGCAAAAACCACATGATACTCATTGTTCTCGTGAATGTGCTATCAAAAAGAAAAATTCCTGGGAAAGTTGGAATAAGTACAATGGTGTGGGAACTCAAATGAAAACAGAAGCCGGAATTGCTTCGGGATTAATGCTGACAGGGAGTTCAGGACCAATGTATGGTCGATGTTACTGTTCAGTGCGCTAGGGCCTTGCAGAGGTTTTAGCACACCAAAGGTTTGAGGAGTTTTGTGTGATTGAATCATAGATCCTGTTGCCTAGTAAGATGCCTTGAATAATTATCTGGTACACCCACTCAGTGGACTGCTTATTACAGAAATCTACACATTGGATGAATAAAACAATTTGCTAAACAAAAGGGCAATAAGTGCCCATGAGTTGCTTCCTGTTCTGCAAGAACTGTTGACTGTATAATAGTGCTCAGAAAGAACCAGAAAGTGACATTGCCATGTTGATATGGTTGGATATTGACTGTTTTTTTTTTCTTTTTTAAGAAAGAAAAACTTTTTTCAGAAAAATGCAATAGATTTATCTAGCAACCTTTGAGGCATTACATGGTTAGAATGCTGGATTGTGTTGTGCGGGAGGTCAAGGGTTCGAGCCCCAGCCAGACCAATACTCATGGTCTCAAAAATAACTGAGGAGAATTTGCTACCTTTCTATAATATCAAGAAATGGATAGACATTCTAGTCTTCTCGGATAAGGACGAATAAGCCATAGGCCCCATCTCCTGCAGGGTTAGGGGTAGGAGACGTTAATTTCCCATGCACGAGATTACTGTGTGGTGGATGTCCTCCCCTGGGGTGGGATGGGTGGGTTGCTGTTTTATGTTTCATACATGAACCTCTGGCTTGGGCAATCTGGGTAATCATGCCTCACATTTAGACAATAAACTTGATTGATTGTGTAAAAGTATGGAATCCCAAATGAAAGGGTTCCCAAATCTCCACAAAAATAGTGAGTTAATAAGGGGAAAGGAACCATGAGGGTGGCAAGTGTTGAAAGTGTGAAATGATGAAAATAAAATGTTAGTTGTTCAATAGAGAATTTGCACTGAGGGACCTACAAACTGCAAGGCAGTTATGTCAGTCATTAGGCAGCATTCAAATAAAAACTATCAATAGTTCAATTGAGTACTAGCATTGAAGGTCCACACTTTCACACTTTTATTTTATTTTCTTATATATCTACAAGGTATTCCTTTCACCTGCAGATAGTGGGTCAAATCTTTCTTAACTTAATATAATTACACCGGAAATAAAATGAAAATGAAGAAATACAACATGAAAAGACAAAAAGATACACAAGAAAAGAAAAAAAGGAAAATGAAAGATTTTCATTGTAAAGGACTCCAGAAAGAAATCTTTAGTTTCGAGAAGATTGGAAAGAGCCCTTTTTGCTTGTATGTTTGTTTGTTTTTTTAAAGATTTCTTTGACAAATTTGTGTATTCATTATTTTTATATTCAATTTGCATGGCAGCCACTTAAGGCAGTACAAAAATTTATAATGATAATAATAATAAGGAAGGTTAGAATGAAATAAGACGAGATAGTCATAATCAGAGGAAAAGGAATGAGGGAGATGAGTAACATGTTGGTTAGTATTAAAAGTAGGTGGTAAAAGGAATAGAAGAGGTTAGGTATAGAGAGCCAAAAAAAGTTTTTTTGAGTTAAAAGAAATTTTGAACTGAATATTTTGATTGATATGATGGGGGGTGGGAGTTAGGATGGGTTGGTCTGAGTTGGTTTTGATTGACAATTGGTTTACTGGTATCTGTCTTGAATTTGAATGGAGATAATAGCACACAAAAGTAAATTCCAAAATAATTTAATGTTATGAAAACTTAACTAAGCTATTTTGACAACACAGTAAATAATGGAACTATTGCAAGATATTGATGAGAGAAAAATTCCCTCTCTCCAATACTAAGCTTGATTAAAATAGTGGAAGTTTACCTATGTAAAATTAACAGTAATTCGTTTTGCAATGATAGATATTTAACTTTGGTTAAAAAATAAATGGCTTCTTTTTTCGTAATTTTTCCAATCCTAAAGAGCCATTTTCCTAGATTTAAATCAAAACAAAACCAAATGCATGATTTTGAGTCAACATAGTTCACAACGAAATCCGTCTGTTATCGCCACACCTCAGTCTCCTTCGGCACTTTGTTAAAATTTTATTTCACAGGCGTCACACCACGAGCTCCCTGATTGATACCTCGCTTTCTTTCTTCCCTCTATGTCCAAAATTTCGAAAAGGCTTACGGGAATTAAGTTTAATTAATTGGAATGTCGGTCGGAAAACGACGATGAGCAGCGACTATCTTGTGAATCTTGCTTTTCGAATTTCGATCGTTCGACGATGATGACAACGCTTTTTCAAATTTCTTTAGCACTATGTCTAGTCTTGTCGAGAAACATGCTCCTTTGAAAACCCTTTCAAAACGTAAGCTTAAGAAATTTTGTAAGCCGTGGATAACCAGTGGCCTCAAAAAACCATCAAAATGAAAAATTCTCTTTTTCAATCAGGGGATTTCGCACAATAGAAACTCTATCGAAACAAAATTTCCGCTCTGACAATTTTAATAACATAAAGACCTCTTGAAATGGTATAAAGGGGCCTTATCAATGCCAACAAGGAAAAATCTCAAGTCATCTCATCGATAAAACGCCTTAACGACAACAGTATAACAACTGATCCTCTTGAGATTTCAAACACTTTTAATGAATATTTCTCTTCTGTTGGCGAGAAACTAGCGTCGCGTGTACCACCCTCTTCTTGTAGTTTTACTGGCTTACTGTATTTTGCGAAACGAAACGAAACGAAATGAAACGAAACGAAACGAGTAAACCCGTACTGTATTTTGCAAAACCAGCTCTTCGAAGACTAGCGATATATAACTTATTTCTTCCGATTCGTAAACACAATTCGTAGATACAACTCGATGCAGTGATGATTTATAAATAAAGACTTTGAGCCAAATGGTCAGGAGTGCGCCGTTTCGCAAATTACAGATATGTAAATCTGTAATTTGCGAAACGACCTCTTTGAAGACTCTAATGATATGTAACTTATTTCTTCAGATTCTATAACACTTTTCGTGGATACAACTCGATGCAGTGATGAAGACTTTGAGCCAAAAGATCAGAAGTGCGTCGTTTCGCAAATTACAGATATGTAAATTTGTAATTTGCGAAACGAGCTCTTTGAAGACTCTAATGATATGTAACTTATTTCTTCCGATTCTATAACACTTTTCGTGGATACAACTCGATGCAGTGATGATTTTTTAATAAAGAAACCCTTTATTTTTATTAAAAAATCATCACTGCATCGAGTTGTAACTACGAAAAGTGTTATAAAATCGGAAGAAATAAGTTACATATCATTAGAGTCTTCAAAGAGCTCGTTTCGCAAATTACAGATTTACTTATCTGTAATTTGCGAAACGGCGCACTTCTTACCTTTTGGCTCAAACTCTATATTTACAAATCATCACTGCATCGAGTTGTATCTACGAAAAGTGTTATAGAATCGGAAGAAATAAGTTACATATCATTAGAGTCTTCAAAGAGCTCGTTTCGCAAATTACAGATTTACATATCTGTAATTTGCGAAACGGCGCACTTCTGACCATTTGGCTCAAAGTCTTTCTTTATAAATCATCACTGCATCGAGTTGTATCTACGAATTGTGTTTACAAATCGGAAGAAATAAGTTATATATCGCTAGAGTCTTCGAAGAGCTGGTTTCGCAAAATACAGTACGGGTTTACTCGTTTCGTTTCGTTTCATTTCGTTTCGTTTCGTTTCGCAAACTACAGTAAGCCGTTTTACTGAGTAATTGTCACCCAATAATAATCCTAATTCCTTCTTTTTTGATGCAGTCTCTCCAGTAGATAATGAACGAGAAATACTGTCTATTCCTCGAAACAAAACCTACGGTCTTTACTCTTGTCCAATCCATATTTTATCTGGTGCTAAACATATTATCTCTGGCCCTCTTTCTAATATTTTTAATATCTCTGTGCAAGAAGGTCAGTCTATCTATCCAAATTAAAGCAAGCGAAAGTTATTCCTGTCTACAAAAGTGACAACGTAACTGAACCCGGGAATTATCGGCCTATTTCGCTACTATCTATTTTTAATAGAATATTTGAAGAATTGATGTACCATCAACTTAAAACCTTTCTTGACAAAAATGATATCTTATTTAAATCCCAGTATGGCTTTCGTGAAAAGCACTCGACTCAACACGCTGTTAGTGACATTGTTAACATCATACAAAATAATATGGACTTAAAATTATTTACTTGCGGCATCTTCTTAGATCTAAAAAAAGCCTTTGATACCGTTAACCATTCAGACTAGGTTTACACTAGAGGAGAGTTTTCCGGATTCGTAAATGTTTCCGGATTCGTCAATTTTGGAGTATTCGGATTCGTAGGCGTTTACACTGAAAGGATATTCGGATTCCTGACCATTTACACACAACGACAACTCCGGGAACATTCGAAATGGAATGGTCACCAAGCCCAGTGTTGCTTCGTCGTTCGATCGACAAAGTGAAAATGTCTCCCCCAAAAGAGGCTAGAGTAGATCCAGATGCCACTGAAGCAAATTTGAGTTGGACAGATGCCAAGCAGTCTACGTCGTCGGCGATTAAGTGTGGCTGACGTTAAACTTCCTTGCAATAATAATTTGCGTTTCTTCAGAAATACTGCGGTACACATGATAAAATTTATCGCCTGAACCTGCAACAAGATTAGGCAACCGGAGACCGCCAGCAATGTTAGCACCAGATCCATTTTGGTTTCACCGCAAACTCAAAAGATTGCAGGTGGAAATAATATCCGGATTCGAGAAAAAAAGCGGTTACACGACAAAACTTTCCGGATTCAAAAGTTATCGGATTCAAAGTTCCCACTTTAAATTCCGGATTCAAAATCTCCGGAGACAAGGCCAAACCGGGAAGTTTTTATTTCGGATTCGTCCACTTTCGTGTAAACAGCAGAATGAATCCGGTACTAAAACGTTTCGGATTCATCATGAATCCGGAACAATTTCCTCTAGTGTAAACCTAGTCTCAATCTTACTAAAAAAACTTGATCATTATGGTATCAGGGGCATCATTAATGACTGGTTTTCCTCGTACCTTTTTGGTCGTACACAAGTGACTGAATTAGATTCTAATCTATCCAACATTAATAAGATCTCGTGTGGTGTCCCTCAAGGCTCTGTTCTTGGCCCATTGTTATTCTTATTTATATTAATGATTTTCATCACTCTTCTTCGAAATTTTCGTTTTGTCTTTATGCAGATGACACAAATTTGTTGTATGCCGATAAAAATCTCAAGACCCTTGAAGCAACGGTCAATAGCGAATTGGTCAAAGTTTCTGACTGGCTCAAGGCAAATAAATTAACTTTAAATGCTAAAAAATCTAACTTCGTCAGTTTTCGTCCTTAACAACGTAAACTGGACCTTACAGTCAATATTCAAATGTTTGATAATAGTATTCATTCTTTTACCTCTCTTGAATGTAAGGATCATATAAACTTAGGTGTCTTATTGGATAGTCATTTGAGTTGGAAATTTCACATTGACAATGTGGCACTAAAAATAAGTAGAATAATTGGAATTATTGCCCGCCTTCGGCATATCGTACCTTAAACTACTCTTATATGTGCACGATCCTTTGCAGTAAAGCACTATTTGAGCAATAGTGAAAATCAGACCTGAAAAAAATTTCAGGCCTGAAATTTTTTTTTCAGGTCTGATTTTCACTATTGCTCAAATAGTGCTTTACTGCGAAGGATCGTGCACATATACGTTTCATAACCGCAGTTCATACATATGTTTCATGTGTTTGTTAATTGTTGTTTGATTTATCATCTACGGGTTTATGTCGAATTAATTTGATGGCCTGCTCCCAGTTGGCTTGTTAGCTCAATGGGTAGAGCGCTGCACTAGTATCGCAGAGGTCAGTGGTTCGAGTCCCGTACAGGCCTGAAAATTTTTTTCAGGTCTGATTTTCACTATTGCTCAAATAGTGCTTTACTGCGAAGGATCGTGCACATATACGTTTCATAACCGCAGTTCATACATATGTTTCATGTGTTTGTTGTTGTTTGATTTATCATCTACGGGTTCATGTCGAATTAATTTGATGGCCTGCTCCCAGTTGGCTTGTTAGCTCAATTGGTAGAGCGCTGCACTAGTATCGCAGAGGTCAGTGGTTCGAGTCCCGTACGGGCCTGAAAATTTTTTTCAGGTCTGATTTTCACTATTGCTCAAATAGTGCTTTACTGCGAAGGATCGTGCACATATACGTTTCATAACCGCAGTTCATACATATGTTTCATGTGTTTGTTGTTGTTTAAACCACTCTATTAACTATTTATCGCTCTTTTATCCTCCCTTACCTATCCTATGGCGTGGCTGTTTGGGGCCAACCTGCTAAATCCCATTTACATAAAATCCTCGTCCTACAAAAACGTGTTCTTCGGCTGATATATTTTTCTGAACCCAGAGCACATGCGGTGCCTTTAATTATCTCCTCAAAAATCCTCCCCATAAATATGTTATGCGTTGAATCAGTTTCCTAAATTATGTTTGACGTCTCATGTCGAACTGTACCTACTAACATTAGTAATCTTTTCATTAAAGCTACTGAAAGGCATAATCACGATACGAGGTCCTCCTCTTTCGGCAATTTTTATATTAATCCATCGAGACTGAATCAAAACCAGGGCTCTTTTGCTAGCTTCGGAGCTAAACTTTGGAACTCCATTTGCGATGCTCTTCGTCAACTCCCGAAGAGAGCTTTCAAAAAACTCTTCAAGGACATGTTATTTTCGTTCCTAGAGGCTGAGGATTACTATGTTGAATCGCCCCTTCTATTTACAAAATTACTAATTATAAACTGGCTTTATAATTTATATTCTACATCGTAGTGTTACTGTTTTCTTATGTTTTAAATGATGCAGTTGTATATACGAGTTTTAAGTGGCTGTCTTTTTCTGGAAATGTTATTAATTCATGTTTAAGCTTTATTTGTACTCTATCACCACTGCTGTACCTCTAATTCTCGCCCGCCTCGACTAGCTCCTGCTATTTGCGGGCGTGAACTGTCTCCATGAACATGAAAGTGTAAATTAGATCAATAATAATTAGATTAATTTGTAATTTGTAATTTGCAATTTCTTATTAAGCTTTCTTCTTATTAAGCTTCAATAAACTTCTATATCTTATATGCATTAACCAAGTAAAGAAATGATATTTGGTATTTGGTAGTGATGCAAACAAACTGGAGTTTCTTCAGGCAAGTTCACAGCTCTTGCCAAACCAAGTGGTACGGGCTTAGAAGTGCCGTAAAAAGCTTCTTTACTCTTTCTTGTTTTACCGACGAACCAACATTTTGCCTGAACGGTCGAAAAAGTGATCAGAAAAAGCCAACACGACACTGTAAACGTTGCCGCTAATTGAGCCAGTTCGCAACCGAATTGAAACTTTGCACAAAAGACCGTTTGTCAGTGCGAGAACAATTTTTGTACAATTTGTACTCCCTCTCAATATTTTTAAATTCTTTTCTTCTTTTCAAAAATGAGAATTAAAACCTTATCTTTTTGACGGCTTCCTTATTTTTTAAACTTTTGTAACGGCTGTTCATTTCCCGCAAAATTTATTGCAGCCTCGATATGAACATGATACCTGACATGAGACCACAGTTTCGTAAACAGCCCCATTCCCACTCATTCCAAGAAACTCAGAAGAGTTCTCTATCTAAGTGGAGGGTGGGAACAGCAAACTTGAAGCTAGATTGCAGAACTGCACTTTTTTTTGCCTTTTTAAGCTAATGGAGGTCTGAGGTTAATGCACAACTGTCTGATTCCAGACACAGGTCGGTGTTTGATTCTTGACTTTGAGGTCTAACTTTAGTTAGTACTAGTGTCCACTTTTTTAGACACTAGTGTCCAAGTGTTCAATTTTAGAAACCAGTGTCCGATTTTGGACCCTTGTATCCACTTTCAAATACTCAGGTCCCATTTGGGACACTAATGTCTGATTTTTTTACTACGAATGTCCAATTTTAGACACTAGTGTCCAAGTGTTTGATTTTAGACACCAGAGTCCAATTTTGGACCCTTGTGTCCAATTTCAAACTCAAGTCTAATTTGGGACACTAATGTCCAATTTTTGGCATTAGTGTTCCATTCTACACACTAGTGTCCGATGTCAGATAGTGTTCAATTTTGGATAATAGAGCCCAATTTTTTGCATAGGAATCTGATTTTAGACACTTGTGTTTGACTTTGGACATGCCAGAATCCCACTTGAATCCCAAATAGTACATTGGTGTATGCTCATGAAGACACAATCCGTATTGCTTGAACTCAGAAATGAGGTTCCCCCTCGCTTTAATTGTTTCCAACCTTGAACACCCAGAGTGACTTACAACATAACTTGTTCCAGTCGCCCCAATTGCGACTGGAACAAGTAATGTTGAAAAAAATCACAGAAAGCCACGGAGCTGTCACAATTATTAAAGTTTTGCATCTGTTTGGTGGTGAGGATGACACAAGTTTTCAGAATCAAGGGTGAAGAAAAGAAAGAACAACTGCTGCAATCCCAGATAGAAGTTGACACCCAATTCAAAAAATTACTCTCATTCTACACAAAGACATTTAGTAACAAATCACAAAAAACCTGCAATAGTGCTTTTAGTTTTATTTTTCATGCCATCAAAGGGAATGCTGGATACATAATGCTGCTTTGAAAAGTACAAGTTTGTGAACAAAAACAGAAACAATTCCCTCACTTGGATTGGAAATTCTCTCTTCTATTTAATTCAAAGGCTTGAGTTGATAAGTCATTGGTTATAAATTAAGAAGCTAGAAAATGTCCAAACAATTACTCAGTAATCCAGTTTGCCACTGAAGAAGAAATTATCTTGGTAATAGAAAACAATAATTCAAAATATATAAAGCAAACTTCACATGCTACCTAACTTTCTGTTAGAGATCCTTACAATAAATTTTTAAACAATCACTGCGATGATAAAAAAAAATATAAGTCACCAAAGATCGTGAATGAAGGAACTTCTAAAAGAACATTCCTCATCATTACTGTTGTTTGACATAAAAAACAAATTTCCACCACTTGGAAAGTAATATATAGCTCAGCTGAATTCTTTTCCCCACGAAAAGCTACACACCATCTCTCATCTGAACATTGTTAATTGAATTGATCATTAATATATCAGTTAATTTGTTTAACACCTGTCATAATTAAGACAAAAGCAAAATTCTGAGTCACTCATGAGGACTTCAACCTTACACCTAGTCTTGCACTCAGGCCTTCCACCATGAAGCAGTTACAAAATGATCTGTTTACAAGATTGCCTTAAACCTTCCAATTTCACAATCAGCTGGACTCTTCATAATGAGACTTGGGGAGCAGATCTTGAAAAGTTTGATAGGGAGTAAGAGTGGGGTATTGGGTCAAAACTGATTCAGAAAAAAAAACAGCTTTTTTTCTCAGACTAGAACCTAAATAAGCTTAGAAATATTTCAAGATAACTAAATTTTAAATACTTTAACTTGAGTATTAATAATTATGTGATCATGCCATTTTGATTTCAGACAAGTACCTAATAGAAAAAAATCCCTTGGTCTCATGGGGTGGGGGGGTCTGGCCTCCTGACCTCTCCTCCCTGGATATGCCATGGGTTTGTTATGAACACTTAGCATGATTTAAAATCCTGGTCATGATTGTTTCAACATTACTCCCTTCCCACTTTCCCGAGTTGTTAACAAGAAAAGTGGATTGCACAATGCAAGACTTACAATTGAAAATGATCAAGGCATTTCCAGAACACTTGACTAGAATTGTAACACCTCAAATAATGAAATTTCAAGTTGAAAGTTTTGTTCAACCAACAAAAGTCTGTCAAATAATTGATCACACTATTATCAAAAGGAAACAGTATAATGCATTTCAGACTATCAGCAGATCTTATCCATGTTCTAAGACATCATTCTTGTCTAACCAGTTGGAACATGGATGGTAGGGCCTTTGGGATCATCAAAGCGATCCATTGTAGTCAAGCTGAACATGGCAAGCACAGCAATAAAGAGAATGATCAGAAGAACACCAGCTGTGATCAACCCCATGAGGATGGGGATGGTAAAGAATCCTGTACAGTCATAGGCATAGGAAAAGGTGCCATTCTTAACGTTAATTGGCTGAACCTGTAGGGAATAAAATGAAATGTTAGTTGACAAAAAGGCTTTCTATGTACATAAAAAAGTGACTTGCCTTTTCACAGTTGAACATTTACTACAAGGTGACTCTTTATCCACTGTTTTAATAATAATAATAATAATAATAATAAAAATAATAATTATTTAATATTTATATTGCGCAAATTAACATGCGGATATGATCAAATGCGCATCACAACACTTTTCGGGGGACTTTGGCCGGACTGCATCAGCAGTTTACAAACAATCGAAGGAAACTTATTTGAAGATGCCCCCTCTCCCCCAATTCCCAGTAAACAGGCCAGACTACATCACAGTAATCTCGTGAGTGGGTTCTTTAATGTCCACTGCTTAACCAAATTAACTAATTAATAGATGCAGGAGACGGGACCTACGGTTTATTTGTCCTTATCTGAAAAGACTAGAATGTCTATCCATTTCTTGATATTATAGAAAGGTAGTGCATTCTCCTCAGTTATTTTAAGACCTTGAGTGTTGGCCTGGCCGAGGCTCGAACCATCAACCTCAACCTCCCGCACAACAGTCCAGCGCTCTAACCAATTGAGCTAACCAGGAGGCTGTTTTCAGTGTGAATCAAGATTTGAAGTGTTGGCTTTTGTTGTATGAGGAAACTTAGGGAGCTCATTGATAACAACAAAACTGTCGCTATGGAATTTTTTAGTTTTACCATAATATTCCTTCCAGAAGCTTCCTTTGACCATACCAGAAGAAAACAAAGCAAATCAAGTGGTGACAAGCAAACTTAAAATTAACTCAGAGGATGGCAATTTCAAATGACAAAGTCTTGCAACAGAAATAAATTGGCTTGAGCATCAAAAAATTAAAAGATTACAGCAAAACCCTGTTGATGCTACCCCAGCAAGGCCACAAAAGTTAGGGGCACATAGATTGATGGCATTCCTACTCTAGGATCCTCCATGAAGGGTGTCTAACTTCCACTGGGCAAAAAGTGCTCATACCAAACTAAGAAGGTTATGATATTGTTCAATGTATGGCAATCCACATTTGGACTATGTTGAACGTTAACATTAACCTTACCTGAAAATGTTTGAAGCTAATTGTGCTCCCACTGCTTTCCATGGTCACATTGGTACAACTGTACGAGAATGCACTAGGAGCCATCAGTACTCCACTTGTATTGTATGTGAACTTGCCACTAAACTCTTGACTGCCATATGTACCATCAATTGTCAAGGTTGCATCAATGCATTTCCACTCAGATGCATTTGTAGTAAAAGCAAAGCTTAAAACAAAGTGAGACAATGTGACAGGATTTGAGGGTCAACGTCCTACAACTATAATCTGCAGATCATTTTGCTACCAGGAATGAGTTACAATTACAAGCTCCTGACAATTTATCGGGCTAAATTGTCAAACAGATAGTACCCCTGAATGAGAATTGTATAATACATCAAATAGGAGATATTGTTTGGATTTTAGAATTCTCAGGGCTAGTGTGTAGACAAAGACATTTAATGTCGTTGAATTGGACAATTATCTTTTAGGTATTAAGAATTGAATCTTTCATTCCCTAGATTGATTTGAAATCACAAGAACAATGTATGGATGTTGTTCTTACCTCAGGTCTAATGTTGGGAAATCTTCTATACCCTTGAAACTGATTGTAATACTGTTGACAGAAAGAATGACATTTTTTGTCAAAACAAACAAACTTACTATAAGGTAGAACTGAGCCCAAATGACTAAACTACACAGCAACACAAAATTTGCAAAATATTAATGGTATACAGACACACTGAACTTTGCAGAGACTGCAAAGAGTTTTACCTGTGCCCAAAAAAGAAAAAAAATACTTTCCATAGAACAAAGGTGCACAAAAAGACCAATAATACACTCAAAAAGTTATTACTTATCATACCTGTCACTTGTATTGGCACAATCCCCATGAACATCAAAAGATAAGTTGTCTGTAGCATTGCTGATAACCCCATACTTGGTATTATTCACTTGAATTTCAAATCCATTGAAGTACAGTAAAATGCACTTAGCATCAGCAAACAGACTCCCATTTATAAGACTATTATCCTTGGATACTTCAAGCACACCTCCAAAAGTTTCCACATCCGCAGCTCGTCGGAATCTGTCATGAGATTCCTCTTGCAATCGTTTCTCTGACAAAAGTCTTTCACGAATTACCTTGAAAGAAAGGATAAGACCATCATAACGTTGACACTGTCATGCTGTTGTTAATTTCAAAGTGTTTTAGAGCAGTTTTCAATTGAACAGTGAAGGTGATCCAAGATCCCTTTGGTTTTGCTTTGCTTTGCTCAGCGTGAAAACTCAACCATTCATATCCAAAACTAAAACCAATTGCACCTCAACTCTTTAAACCTAAGTAACATTATACATATTCTCCATACTGTTGGAAAAAGTTAAGGAATAAACTCTCTTAAGTTTTATTGAAATCTGATGACTACCTTGATATCACCGAAATTATGCACCAATTAACTTAATTCCCGTACAGGCCTGAAATTTTTTTTTTTTTTTTTTTTTTTTTTCAGGTCTGATTTTCACTATTGCTCAAATAGTGCTTTACTGTGAAGGATCGTTCACATATACGTCTCATAACTGCAGTTCATACATATGTTTCATATGTTTGTTGTTGTTTGATTTATCATCTACGGGTTTATGTCGAATTAATTTGATGGCCTGCTCCCAGTTGGCTTGTTAGCTCAATTGGTAGAGCGCTGCACCAGTATCGCAGAGGTCAGTGGTTCGAATCCCGTACAGGCCTGAAATTTTTTTCAGGTCTGATTTTCACTATTGCTCAAATAGTGCTTTACTGCGAAGGATCGTTCACATATACGTCTCATAACCGCAGTTCATACATATGTTTCATATGTTTGTTGTTGTTTGATTTATCATCTACGGGTTTATGTCGAATTAATTTGATGGCCTGCTCCCAGTTGGCTTGTTAGCTCAATTGGTAGAGCGCTGCACTAGTATTGCAGAGGTCAGTGGTTCGAATCCCGTACAGGCCTGAAATTTTTTTCAGGTCTGATTTTCACTATTGCTCAAATAGTGCTTTACTGCGAAGGATCGTTCACATATACGTAACTTAATTCAAGTTAGATAGCTCTGAAACACGACTTGACTTTTATTTTCTGTGTAATTCACATTTCCATTTCTGTATCTTAATAATATTTTTAACTGATACCATAATTTCATTTTATGACAGCTGGTACTGTTTGTAAAAATATCTTTCATCTTTTCCTTTCTATAAACTTGTGTCTCTTCCCCTGCCTCGATTATGTTCTTCTATATGCTGTTGGAAGCTACCATGAAATTATAATTTGTGAATTATTGAATAAAGTTTGTCGTTGTTATTGTTGTTGTTTTTCTCTATAAATTTCCTGAGAGGCTGACAGGGAGATTTTGTTTAAAAATCAAGAGCTTCCTTAGTTGGTGATCATTCTCTCTATTCTCCTGACCTTAATTTGTGATTTAGGTGTGATATTGCATGGAGAAATTAGATACCAGTCACGCTCAGGGGTCAAAAGAGTAATAGTCTACATTTTCCTGCTCTTCAGGCAGTTTGGTTGATGTTGTTGTTGTTGTTGTTGTTTTTTAGTTCTCATCGGGCTATCAAAGGTATTTTCACACTGGATTTTGTTACTCCAAGACATCTGTCCATTCCCAAGACTGATCGAAGACACTTTTCTAGTCCAGGGTTATTACTAATTTATTGCTAAATTTTTGTTAAAATAAGTCGAACCCATTGGTCTAATATCTAAACTACGGCATTTTGTACCCAAACACACTCTTATAAATATCTATAGATCTCTCGTTGGGCCTTATCTGAGCTATGGGCTAATAGTTTGGGGCCAGGTGTGTAAATCATATCTTGATAAGCTTCTAAAGCTGCAAAAACGAGCTCTACGTTTTATCTTTTTTTCTGATCGCAATCAGCATGCAATTCCTCTATTTTCCATTGCCGTTATTTTACCGCTACAATTTTCTTATTACGAACTTACAGCTAACCTGATGTTTGATATTAGACACAAAAACGCACCTAGAAGTATTTGAGACCTGTTTCAAGACATTTCTAATATTCACCCCTATAATACCCGATCCTCTCTGCTTCGCACAACTTCTACACACAAAGCTCTAGGCTCGCTATTCAATTGAACTCGTTTTCTAGAATTGGAACAAAATTTGGAACAAGATGCCTCTTACATTAAGGAATCTCTCAAAATGACTTAAAGAGAAAAATTAAAGAGTACTTTTCAATATTCTGTCTTTGGAAGACTCTTATCTCGACATATGAAACATCATTCAAAGGGTCAAATTTTCTTAAGGTTTTTAATGTATTTTTAGAAGAACAAGTATAGCCTTAATTGTACTATTTTTGTATTTTTGTAGTACCTTTGTTTTTATACCTACTCTTTTTATTTAACTTCCTGATTTCTGTAAACCTGTATACTTATTCTCTCTAATTAATTTCCTGATTTCTGTAAACTTGTATACCAACTTTTTTTCTTAGTTAAGACATGACCCACCTAGATTAGCTAGCTACCTGTGGGCATGTCCAATTTGTTAAAATAGTCATTAGTCATTAGAAATTAGAATAAATAAAGGTTGTTGTTGTTGTTGTCATACCTCATTTGGGGAGGCTACAGTCATAATACATGTGTATGGCAAATTAGTGGATGATATCTGACCATTTATTGCACCAATCAGTTTATCTGAGAAAAAGGAGGAGAAAAGTTCTCAATCTCAACATCCAACAGCTGTATTTCACCAAAAACTGAAAATGTAAAGAAATGTTGACTCACCATTCTGTGCAAATATCTCTGCAGGTTCACTAGGAATGACAGACAAACATAATAAGTTGAACAAATATTAAGTTCTTATTAACTGAGCGGGAGGTCTGTATGGGAGAATCTTGACCAAGGTCACCAGTACAGACTGAATGCAGTGAGGTCTGTACCGGCGACTGAGGTCAAGATTCTCCCATACAGACCAACCTAGCTCAGTTAATAAGATGTTTATTATATGGCTGTATCTCATATGCCAATTTTTTATATTCTTTGTACCTTTTTTTTCTAGACTGGTCTAGATGCTGGTCTAGATGGGAAAATCTAGACCACTTTCAATATTGATTTCAGCCAATCAAATTTGTGAATTCGGTAGTTCCCAGTCCTTGTGAGACACAGCCATATTATAACTACCTATAATAAATCTATGCATGTGGATGTATTTAATCACAAATGTACTCCTAGTATGTAATTGTTAACTGTAACGATCACAACAGTGTGTCACACTTAATCCTTCGATCCATGAGAGTGACTTGTTCCTAATTTCTCCTTGCAAATATCACCCCTGAATTACACAATAAACTCATGAGGATAAAGGAAATGATCACCAACTAAAGAAGTTCTAGATTGTTTAACAAATTCTTCTTGTCAGTACCTACATACTGATGTTAAAGTGTGATGAGTTAATTGCCGGGAAAAGTCAATAAACTCAGAGAAAAATGAACAATTTGTTGGATGAAGTCACCAAAGGTATAAAATTTTTTTTTTTTTGAGACAGATTCATGAATCGTGTCAAATCTTTATGAAGCGAGTTATCTGTAATAATGATATAGGAAACAGCAAGGTGTAGGAGAAGAGAATAACAATTAGAACAGTAAAAGGTTAAATGAGATAGACAAACCTTGAAGATGTTGGCATCAAATGAAAGATGAAAACATTGGTCTTTTCCTTATCCAGTGAAAATTCTGTAATATTAAACTTCCCAGTTTCTAATTGAGATAAGAAGTTAATTAGGAATCATCAGGGAAATCCTTAATAGAACAGATCCACCTATTCAATACAAACTGTTTCACCCACACTAAAGGACAAAGAGTCAATATTCATCAGGTTAGAATGAGAATGGTTCAAAGCCTAACTTCTTTTATCCCTTACTTTCATATTAAGTAACTAAGAAAGAATTTTTATTCATACAATTAACATCAATATAGTATCAGTCAGATAAGTGACAAGGATTGTTATATACTGTAATCAGGGCTTAACACTAACTTTTCAACTCACTAGCCAAGTGGCTAGTGACAACTCAGATGTTACAATATAATTTCAGTTTGTTTACTGGCCAAACTGGCTAGTGGAAATAAAAAACCACAAACCAAAACTGAATCTCTACTAGTGTGTGGCTAGTTGGCTACCGTTAATGTTGAGCCCTGGTTATTAAAATATTCCATGTGATTAGAATACTTTGTGCAAAGAACTCTCTTAATGACATGCCGTAAACTTGGAATCTGCATAAATTAAGTTTAAATAGTTTCATGTAATGTCTTTTGTGTTTACCTATTTATACAGCTTATTCATTTTTGTATAACACTCTTGTACTTGTATATGTCGAAATAAGGTTATAAAACCTTAAAGTCTTCATTGGTAAAACATTGTCTCTACTTTACAACAAGAATAGAGAAATATATCAATTAGGGGATTATTAGTTGATCCTAAACCAAATTCTCTGATTTGACATAACAAGACTTGTATAGCAGACAGAAAGAAGAATATTATTACTACATAATTATCGAGATCTTGGTAGTGATAAGGCTAATAAACATTTCATCACCTACAATCATACTGTGATGGCTAGAAATCAAACTTAACTTGCCAGAAAAAGAGGGAACAGCATCTAACAGGTAATTTGTTAAAGTGAATTATAACATTGTTTAAGACAAAATGTTTATCCCACTTTAACTCAAGACCATGGGCACTTCATAATAAAAAGTTAAAGCTTTCTATATTATACCTGAATACATGTTACAAAATCAACAACCTTTACTGCAAATTAAATTTTAGCCTGCAAAATCTTTTAATGCCCAAGCACAACCAAAATGGTTACAGCTTACAATTCAGCTCAGTGTTCATGTTTTTCACTTCAAAAGTCAAATATTCACTTAATGTCATACCATGATGATCTATCTTTAATCATTGGTATGGTAACACAAGACAAGAAGTCTGAAATGAGAGAAAATAAATGAAAACATGGGGAGACACATTCTAACCCAACCAGTTTACCTTCTGGGTTGAACTCCTTTACCAAACCATTGGCCATTTCTCTGATTAGCTGAATCAATTCATTGTTCTTCCCACTTGAAGAGGAAAGATCGACTGATGGTAGGACAGCTGATGAGTTGGCAGCTTCCATGGCAACCTTAAGGTTGGAAAACACTGTGCCTTGGTTTTCAGCACTGTATGCATCGCCATAGTGACTAAGATCGTCTATACTCAACTAGAAATAATGTAAACAAATGAATAGAAAATTATGCACATACATGCTCACAGTTTTGCAGCTTGGTTTTCATAAAATAATGCAACAACAGAAAAATTATGTAAAAATGCATGTTATAGGAAATCATTCCACCACTATGCCATTTAACCATATGAGGGTAACCAAATGTGCAAAATATGCCACAGTATTATACCATAGATCAGGGCAAACATACAAATCGCAGGCAGAGCAACAAAATGGCCCTGTTGAAGGACCCAAACTTTAATCATTTATTAGGCTTTTTTTGTGGAGGAAAACTTTGCAGTGCATCAGCATTTTTTGTCAGTCACAAAGAACACCTAAAATGCTTTTGTTTGAATGTGCTGTTTTCATTTTTCATGCACACCTTATGCAATTGATATGAGGACAGATAAGGCCATAGGAAGCATTTCTAATGCTGAAAATTTTTTTGTTAGTCACAAAGAACACTTAAAATTGTTTCGTTAGAATATGTTGTTTTCATTTTTTGTGCATACCTTATGCAATTGATAAGATGAACCAATAAGGCCACAGGAAGTATTTCGAACACTTAAGAGCGACTTTGTAAATTGACCAAGTGAAAACCGAAAAATGTGGCACATGGTCAAAAAATTGAAAACCTTCATATTTCAGTCAGAGACACCTAATAGTTAACATAGAAACGTGGCAAGGTTTTTTTTTTTTCCCAGACTTGCCTCTTTATCCTAGAAAGACTCACAAAAACTGAAATGAGCATTGGTAGCCGTAAAATGACCGAAATCAGCGCCCCCAGTAGAGGCAAATGAACTTTGCTCATGAAAAGTGCAAAAGAAAGCAAACTCGTATCAATTTTATGAATTTGTTTAGGAAGAATCGAGGTATGGTTTAAGTCTAAAACAGGACCATTTCATTTAATTTGGAGCTCACAGAACACTTTTGAAAATTACCAATATTTCAAAATCCAAATATCGCCTTTCGTAGCAAATTTTCAATTATCATTTTCCCTTTGCGGTAGAACTCTGAATCGGCTCAAGTTACGCTCATGATAAGTTGAAATAGTGTTGTTTTCGAGGATTAAAAATTAGTTTGAGCATTTCATTTCTGTTCGGAAAAACCAGGCTAAACTTTGTGAAAATCGCAACATCAGCATTTACGCAGTAAATGGTTTGAACCCGGGGGTAACATGTGAAGGTGTAGTCTGATCGTCCGGGTAAGTGTAGTCCTGAGAAGGACTGTTGTCGGTGGCAGTGACTGACGTTTCGACAACCTGTGCGGAAGTCATCATCAGAGTCAAGTGAGTGATTGTTGTCAGTAGAATGTTCTTATTCCAGTTCGTGTGAAATGATCGGTTGGTTTTGCCGTGATGGTATTGGCTGTAAGACTCAAGTGACGTAAGTCGTTCGTGATTGGTCTGTTTCGGTCTGTCGGTAAAGCTAGGTTGTTCTTTTTCGGTCGTTTGTGATGTTTATGTCGTGAATGAGTCGTTTGTATGGGGCGGGTAGTTGTTGACATCTGTTTAGGGGAGTCTGTTCTAAGTTAGTAAACCAGCTTTCCAGAGTCAGTCGTTGAAAATAGTCAGTGCTGTAGGTTAGGCATTGCGCAGAGTCCCAGTCAATGTTGTGGTTGGTAAGTCGATGGTGTTCAGCAATGTGATTGCTGACATCACCTTTCCTCGTCGCCCGTCTGTGTTCAGTCAGTCTTGTTGTGAGGTTTCTGCCAGTCTCACCGATCAATTGTTCCGACTGCCAAGCCTCCTACATCGGTGAGACTGGCAGAAACCTCACAACAAGACTGACTGAACACAGACGGGCGACGAGGAAAGGTGATGTCAGCAATCACATTGCTGAACACCATCGACTTACCAACCACAACATTGACTGGGACTCTGCGCAATGCCTAACCTACAGCACTGACTATTTTCAACGACTGACTCTGGAAAGCTGGTTTACTAACTTAGAACAGACTCCCCTAAACAGATGTCAACAACTACCCGCCCCATACAAACGACTCATTCACGACATAAACATCACAAACGACCGAAAAAGAACAACCTAGCTTTACCGACAGACCGAAACAGACCAATCACGAACGACTTCCGTCACTTGAGTCTTACAGCCAATAACATCACGGCAAAACCAACCGATCATTTCACACGAACTGGAATAAGAACATTCTACTGACAACAATCACTCACTTGACTCTGATGATGACTTCCGCACAGGTTGTCGAAACGTCAGTCACCGCCACCGACAACAGTCCTTCTCAGGACTACACTCACCCGGACGATCAGACTACACCTTCACATCAGCATTTACGTCACCACATAATCTAATTGGGCACCCTATGGTTAACTCCGAAATTCCAAGCACATTTTAGCAATTAGTAGCATGTTTGATCAGGAAATCAATACAATAAGCTAGCCTAGCATAGCTTATGATGACATAATGGTTGTTATCCCTCTTTCGTTTTAAATTCTCGTCCATTTCCCACGGAAAAATTGTTTACAATATCACACTCCATAAGCTAGCGGAGGCCTATGTTCACTATAACAGGGCTCGAAATTAAAAAAAATTCCAAGTTGCCTTTTGGCGACTATCAGAGAAAAAATGGTCGCCAAGTGCAAAAATGCAGTTGCCAGATAGTACAAGAACAGAAATCAGATTAGAGCCTTATTCAATTGGCGTTGTTGTTCAGCTTCTGGTGGATTGTGGCTGTGATTGTGGGGTAGACCAAAATACTCGATCTTGAATGACTTAAAACATGAAAACACAAAAGAAGAAACTCTGAAAGACTTTTGCATGACAATCTTACCTTAAGCAGTAAGCAAAAAAAGTAATAAGAACATTTCAGGGCTACTGTAGCAAGGAAAATATGTCACATCGCATGCAAGAAATCATATGATACAAAGGCATCAAACATTTATCAAACATGGCGGATAGGCATTTAGTACCAGACCTCCTGTTCTCAACGGATTAATTTTAAATTCAGACGCTTTTCAAAAAAATATTGCGCCCGCGATCACCATGAAGAAGCCACTGTAATATGTAGTCTCAGAAGACGCAATTTGAAAGCCATTTTAAGTTTTAGCTTAAAGGTAAACAGACTTGATTTGCATTTCCTACGGCAGAAAAGCAGAAATGCAGAAACGAGACTTAAGAAATTTTTCTCATCTACAATCTTTTATTTATCAGAGGAAGTTAGTTTAGTCTCCAAAGTGGCGACTAAACTCAAACTTTTAGTTGCCAAGTTAAAAGTTTTAGTCGCATTGGCGACCATATCGGTCGCAATTTCGAGCCCTGTATAAGGTGTCTCTGACTGAAATATAAGGATAGTCATTTTTCAGTCGAAAAAAAAGTCGCTCTTAAGGCAAAAAAAGGGAAAAATGAAAGAATAGTGGATTAATATATTCCTTAATTGATGGTTTAACATATATGTGGACATTTGCTCAAGGCTCACAAAATATCCACATCCTCGTGTATCACATGTCAAACAGTGTAATAAGGTGTAGAATGTATATATTTTCCACCAGTGAAAAAAAAAAAGCTCATAGGCAGGTCAGGTAAAGAGGATGGCAGGAGATTTCTAAACCAACAAAAGAGGACAGTAAAGCTGAATCACTACTGCTGCGCACTACTTTTGACACTCAGTTCAAACTTATCCTATCATGACACTATGTTTGATGATCCACTTACCCTATCCTGTAGATAGACACAAATGATTTGCGGGGTGTTGAATAGTTTCTTAAGATACTTGTCTTGAAAATCACTCTGCTTTACTGTGTGCCCTGCCAGTACCGGTGAAGAACTAAGAACTTCACTGTGGGGCGAGAAGACAACAAAGACAAAAATCTTGAAACTGCTTTGAAACCATTCAACTTTAAAATAAAGCTTTTTGATCAGAACAGTCTCAAGGTTTACACCAAACCTGCCCATCAAGGGCTTCTATCATCACAGCCCTCTAAGCCGCAACCATTTTGGAAGAATTTAAGACAGACAATTTAATTTATATTTGCCGCACTGAGTCTGCCTTAAAACCCAAAGTGCAAGCAGGCAATAAAAGGTCTGCAAGCAGGCTATAAGAGGTTCCAATTTCAAGACCTACCTTCTGCAGTCAAACATCAGTGGTATTGATGATGTAAAGTTCAAGTTAGACAACCACTGGTGTACAATGCTTTTAAAGCTTTTCCTTTTATAAAGCTTTGCCACAAAAACATAATTTCATACAATGTCTCATTTTATAGTCGCCAAATCAAAAATTTGAAAAAGTTGTGTTGTTAAGCCCTGCATAACCAATATGGCTCTACAATCATTAGGAAAATCATGTGGACATAGGCTAGAGGAAGAAGGTTTTTAATGCTGCAAGATTTATCTAATGCATTATGTAAATGCAAACAAGGTGGAAGGTCATTAAATAGACCTGCCTGTCTCAATTTAATCTTATTTTATATTTTAGATTCTATATTTTAATATCTTGATGCAGTTACTCGTTGTGATTTCTCATCACAAATTAATCGCCTTTTTAATTGACAGGAAATTTCTACATTCATAGTTATGATCTACATAATGTAATTTTGAATTTCAAAATTAGTTTTGGCATATCACTCCGAAACAAGTTAAAGAAATAACTCAATAAAGTTTCCTCGTACCATAACCATCTCAAAGGTTATGACGTACATCACACCTTACCCAAAATATTTCTTTTTGATCCAAACATCTGTCTATTCTGCCAAAAGCTGAAAAGTTGGCGTTTTATTTTCCAAATTAAAGAAATTCGATCGAAAAGCCCCTCTAATTTTTCAATAGATACAGTGCTATTTGTAAAAATTACGAGTTAATCACTTACCCATCTTTAGACCATATAAAAACGGGTACTGGGAAGGAAGATTCGGCACATAAAAATCCTAAAAACGAAATAAAAACACTCCGCAGCAAGAGAGAGGACAAAGCCGCCATCTTGCCAGTCTCACTGAAGGCACGTGATTTTATTAGCTCATCGCGCTTCCGCTGACCAATATTTTGATTTTTGTATTTGTATTTTTTTTTTTTTTAGGGTGGGTGGGTGGTGTAAAAATTTTGATTGATGTGTACAGGAAAGTTTTTCTTCGGAAACGAGATGAATAAAAAAATAAAAAAAAAAAAAGAAGCTATTCCTCTATTCTTTTATTCAATTGGTGGCCTGTTTTTACGTTAGCGCAATTCTTGACTAATCCGAAAAGTCTAAACATTTGGAGGGCTGTTTTTCCGTGAGTATATTATATATTATTAAAAACTGGATCATTGGATAATGCAATTCAAGACTTTTCATTGGCTTAGCCATTATGGTATATGAGCCAATATACCATAAACTACGATATGGTAAGCGTACGCGTAAGCTTAAAATTAAAAGGGAGCTAAAAATTTAATAAAAATTAATAATTTAATGCAGTGTTTTTAATAAAACAATTATTCCACTCGCGTTTGTTGGATATGAGATGATTATAGCCAACTCGGCGCTACGCGCCTCGTTGGCTATCTATCATCTCATATCCAACGCGCGCTCGTGGAATAATTGTTAATTAGGGTTATGTAGACAGGGCTAAATAACGTATACGCATGCGCTAGGTTTTGCCGCGGAAACATGGATTTTGAGTCGTTGGGATGGTTGATTTCCTATTCTGTTGCTTCGATGCGTCGGTTTCCTTGCCGCTTTTCTTTTACAGAACAACCTCCAAAAACTTGGTGCACCCCCTAAAATTTTTCAAAATTAGTTTTCTCCTTAAAACCTTTGGAAATAAGAAAGTGCCTTCGACGAAAACAGAGCTCCTCGGTTTTAAAAGTCAGCCCTTATTATTTTCCGCTAATTTCGCTTAATTTGAGACCTAGGACACTTGAGCCCGCGTTGTTGACCGCACACCCTGGGACGTAGCATTTCATTATTCAGCTCTGTCAGTTATGTACCTATTGTAGGATTAGAACAATGGCAGTGACTGAGCAACTAAGCACCCACCCCTCCCCTATCCCAACATAAACTCTAACTTATTATCAGTTGGTGGCTGTCGTTGGACTAGGGGAGGGGTAGTTGTGCAGCTGCTCTTTCCCTGCTCCGCAGGACTTAATTATACCACGTACGATGTTATGTCCATGGACGCATTTCAATCTGTCTGAGAGTGTGGTCTACTGAAACACCCTCCGTCCGTTTTACGGTAGGATACATTTCTTTTTCGTAACACACCATTGCTGGCCAGCTTAAAGGTTAAAGCAAATTTCATGAATTTTGAAACATCGTTAGAATTCCCTATAGCTTTCATACGTTAGTTTTCATCGGAATGTCCATTATGGCCTGAGATTGTATATCAGATCGCATCAAGAAAAATGATTAGTTCTTCTTAACTACTGCTACTGATTGACATTAAAAACTCACGCTACCATCTCTATTAATCAAGTTCTCAATGGAAACCAATCGCAAAATGGTTATTTTCGTTTACCCGCGCTTCAGTCAATTTCCTGTATTATCAATTTGAGTTCTCATTGGCTGCTTGTGAAGTTTTCCTTTGTTCTGATTGACTGTTGGATTTGGTTTCATGATACTCGCTTTAACCTTTTAACTCCCCAAAGTGATTAACATGTAACTTCTCCCTTTAATATCCATGCATTATCCAGCAAACAGGTAATAAGAATACCCAAACTTATCTGATAGAAGTTATTGCTTTGATCTAACATCAGATTCTCATAACTTATTAACAAGGAAATGTTTAACAACTAGAGGGGAGAATTAAAAATCAGATCTTAGGCGTTAAAACGTTAAAATGCACTTCAAGTCAAATTTCAGAGCTAAACAACGAGTCGAGATTACGACTTCTCCGACGCACTCCACATCTAGGAACTGCGGAAAAATATTTCGGTCGGGATCCCTCTGAAAATTTTTTAAAAATTAACAAATTTAAGGACGCCAGAAAAAAGATTTTACTTAAAAAGAATCAGAAAAATTTATAATCGGAGAAAATGTATTTTAAAGAAACAGCGACTATAAGCATCTGATCTGAAAAAATTTATTTTTTTCCCATAAAAGAAAACTCCAAACATTCATTAACTGAAGCCCGGCCTAACATGTCAGTATGGCGTAAAAATGTGGCGCACTCGAGCATTTGGGTCGCAAATGCGTTCCAAATTCATTGCTTGCCAAAGCAAACGCGACGCTTCCCGCCTTAAAATGGCGGCTTCACTAGCAGCTTTTCTTCGGTACTCCATTTCTGCCTCTAAGTTTTCTGCAGCCATAAATGCGTCTGATAAATCAAACGAATTCTCTTCTTGGGACTTCTTACGTTCTAATTCCTGATAATAACGCAGTTTTACCGCTAAAGGTCTTTCATCTGCAGTTGGATCGTGTGAGCTGCACTGAAAATTTTGTGGAGGTGGACTTTGCCTTTGTCTATGTTTTCCAGGTGGGAGCATGTAATCGAACCATGCACTGTGATTCTGACTAACAGCCTCAGTACTTCGAATTCCTTCCAATTTTTCCGGTTTTTCTTGACGAGACTCACTTTTGGCCAAATCTTTGAACCCCATTGACTTGGAGGGTTTTGCTTCCTTCATCTGCGGTTCAGACGCGGTTGAAACGCGCTTTTGCCGTATTGGACGTCTCTGGTTTCTTCTAAACGCGTCAGTGCGCGTCAAACTTGAAGCTGATTCTGAACGTACTAGTGATTTTTCCTTCGTGTTCTTTTTCTTTGACAAATCTACCCTTGAGATTGAAAGACTAGCTTCTTCAGCTAAATGAGGAATGTGATATCCCTCGGAATCTGCTTCGCTCATTGACCCCATGTCGTAAAGCGAATCACTACGAGTCTTGAGTTCCTTATCATATCCGTTTCTTGTTGGTACATCAGGTGTTGTTGCCTTACGCTCAACTTCATTTTCAGCGACGTGAAATTTTTCCCCTTGTAACAGCTTTTTCCATAGATCTGCTGCAAAATTAGCCATTTTACGTTCACTTCTTGCCTTTTCGAAATCGCTGAGGCGAAAACTCTGGCTTTTTGTTTTCCCTTCTTGTTGCTGAGGGAGTTTTTCAGACACTTTTCGCTGAGGCAATCTATCAACTGACTCCATTCGCTCGTGGATTTCGTCGTATCTTTGAGAAGCTACACTCGCAGGAACATCTGGTAGTTTTCGACTTTGTTCAAGCTGTAGGTGCCTAAGCTGTTCAACTGATAATTGCATGTCTATATTCCCTCTAGAACTTATTCTCCTCTCGGAGTTATACTTTTCATTTCGATAATGAATTCCGGGTGATATTTTCCACCTTTCGCTTTCCTCTGTTGGCGTGGCGCGTGCAACCGAAGCATTGCGACGTAAAATGCTCAGCTCTTGTTCCAGTTCAGCTCTCTCTTCCAAAGCGCACGACAAGCGCTTAGAATATTCATTCAACTTCCTGTTTTCTAGCTCTACTGAGTTACATAAACTGTCCATGGAAATTACACTGTCAGCCTTACTTAATTTAGGCCTTTCTCGATGCGGTAGTTCTTGAGACTCGTTTTCAACCCTAACCATTGATGGATTTTGCAAAAACACTTCATCTTTAGGCCTTTCTCCAAAAGTCAGTTCTTGATGTCTGTTTTCAGCTCCAGCCATTGGAAGATTTTGATAAAACACTTCTTCTACACCAGCATCGACTTTATCAGAAGGCAGCTGGCTCGAGCTTGAAACCCGGCGAAGCCGCATCGAGTTGAAACAAGCCCTTCGTCTTAAATCTTCATCAGCGCTTGAATGTCGCGTATGTGAGCCTTTTTCTTTCTGCGCAACGCTTTCATGCGAAGGGTTTGTGGTATCATCCGACACAGATGTCCTCCCGGCATAGCTATGTCGCCTTTTATCGTATGTCGTCAACTTTCGTGTTTTGTTTTCGCTTGATGCCTGATGAACTTGAGTACTGTCTTTGACGCTTGTGTTTGTTTGCTCAGCATCGATCTCGAAACCTTCGTTTTCCAAGCCCACGTTTCTGCCAGACTCTTTTTTCTTAATGATCTTTTTGCCTTTGTGTTTCTGAAGGGGCAAGCCATTTTCTATTCCTTCAGACTGATAACCTGATTCTAAACCGTTCGTGAACTTTCCAGCATCTCGTAAAAGATTTTCTGTTGATGACATTGTGAATATTACAGTGAAACAAGACTTTTCTTCATCATGTCGTTGAACGGCTGCAAAAAAAGGAGCTGGTTATCAAAAATCATTTTTTTCGCTCAACAATTATCTCATAAATTATTTAAAAAAACATAAAACTACAGCTTAGTTTTGCCAAAACGTGCGGTTAATCCACCTACCGGTACCTGCTGTCTCTATCGAAATCAGCTATTCGGTATTTTACGGTTCAACAGTGCATACCTGCCAAAATTATGAATACATCACATATTATTTGCTATGAAATCAAAGCAAATCAGCCAATTAAAACAGTAGATCTTTTTCGGAGAGCCATTTCAATGCTAGCATGTGACGCAAGTGCCAGACCACATTGTTCGACAAATGATAATCCAAAAAGAAATTTTAAGGAAAATTCGAATGTTTCTTTTTTACCACCTGTTAACCTGGGTAAATAACGCCTTGAAGCGACTAAAATTAAAACTGAAACTGAAGGTTGTCTTTGTATTAAGTCAGGAAAAGTGTAGCTATCTTTTCGAAACCCGAAATCATTGAGTGGTTTCATGCTCAGAAACCTTTCCTGTACATGAAAATCCTCTTTAGGCATATCGTAGAGTGTGGCCATGAAAATCGACGAACACATCCAAACGAAAGACGTCTTTCTTAAAAAGAAGAAAAATTAAAAAAAAAAAAGAAAAAAAGAGAATTCAGTTTATAAGTAACTGGACATAGCCGTAAATCTCTCTCCCGTCAGCTTTTGTAATCGTTACGGTGGCCAATTTACCATTTCAAATTTGTTGACGTATCCAAATTAATCCTCTCCCGAAGAGACTTGCCTTCTCTCTCTAAATGAGAATCTGTAGGACGCGGGCGAACGAAGCGAACTGGGAACTGGATCAAAAGAAGACGGTCGCCTTTTCACTCATTTCCCATGATCCCTCAGGGATGATGTGAAATGACCAGGATGAACGAAAGAATACGACGTATGGGCAACGCTTGATGTTATGTTTGGACGCGAATGAGAAAAAACTGGGCCAAAAACAGAGTCGAGGCTTGCGGTCATCTCTCTCTATAAAATAAGTAAAAAGGGAAACACACTTTTTATTGAAATGTGTTCGACTTGTTTTATTTGGCTTTACTTTTCTTTAAATAAGTTCATATCAAAGTTTTTCAAGTTGTTAAAAGGCTGATAGTTTCGAAAGAAACTGTTTGGGGCTGCGTCGGTGGGGGTAACGAAATAATATGGATATATCAACAAAGTTGAAATGGTAAATTAGCCACCGTAATGATTACAAAAGCTGACGTTTCGAGCGTTAGCCCTTCGTCGGAGCGACGACGAAGGGCTAACGCTCGAAACGTCAGGTTTTGTAATCATTACGGTGGCTAATTTACCATTTCAACTTTGTTGATATATCCATATTTTTTCAAGTTGTGCATAGGATTTATTGAAAACAGCATTTGATATTGTTTTCCCTTAAAATACGCCTCGACTTCAAGACTAGATCCAGTTTTCTCTCGTACAAAGATATCAAGATATGTAAAATGTTGAGGTCTGACTTAATGTTATGAATAAATTCAAACTGTAAAGACATCTATGACATGTAACCACATTAGGAACCGCTCAACTCAATGGGTTAAGACGGATAAAAGGCGAGGAACAGGTCACAAAATTTCTCTAATTCCTTCTAAATCCTATCAATTTAATTCTGACGTTCCTCCGGTTAATTTAGCGAGTACGCACAGCATCCACGCAACTCACTGTGAGGATTTTTGTTGATTCTTTGTTAATTGATACGATTAACACCTGAAAAGTATTACAGAAAACACTTCAATTAGCATCAAAATTGTTGTACAATTGAAGGGCGATTACGGATTAAATTTGCTCTTTCACTGTGCTTTGAATAAGCACGATGAGATTAAAAATTTCAGCAATAACACATTGACGATTTTCGCAAATGGAACTTATTTCAGGACATATTCTGTATGGAAAGCCAGATTTTTTTTAAAGAAATACGACCAATTTAAAGGACCAATTAGTTTAGGTAACTCTTCACACCTAATGCTGACTTCGATTGGTATCCTTTGTTATAATTCTACCTTTCCATTAGCCAAGTCTGACAGGTGGATCTTGTTTACAGTTTGGAAATTATTTCCAACATTGCCAAATAGCTCTAATCTCTTTTTGTTTTCTTGTTCTCCCTTAATGAGTTTCTTTGTACTTAGAGGTCTCGCTGACCAATTGTGCTAAACCTTTGGACGCAATAGCAAGTGCATGTGATTCCGTGAAGAGAAATCAGTCAAATCCATCTTCTATTTGTGCTTCGTTTGTGACCAGACTACGTCTAGTGTGGTCGCTATGGTGTCATAGTAATTCTTTCTTGTATTTAATGCTAAGAAGTCGAGATTAACGAAAACACTTTTGCCTGATTGGTAAATCAGTTGTCGAAAGCTCCGAGAACTGAACCCGACAGGGGCTTTAACGGTGCGAAGAGATGAGAAGATAAAATAATAACTTTTTGAGCAACGTGAATCTTCAGTTGAACATGATTGACCAGGATCCAGAAGTTGATGATACACAACTCAAGCTACCTCATTTTATTTCTCAAGAATCTCGATGTAATCGGGTTTTGACTGCCTACGAGGAAGAGGAGATAATGAACGGATCTGAAGACAGCAGTAAACTGGAGACATTACCAGATCTTGACTTTGGTGTGATGAAATATGTGAAAGTTGTTACAGTTAAAGATGACGAAAAAGCGGAAGAAAATCCTGAAGTTGCAGATTTGGCGAATTATTTACCAAAAATACGTTTTTCAAGATCAAATGCACATCTTCAAACCGGAGAAGATATCAACGAAAATCTTCATTTGAATAAAGACGAATTTTTCTCTTCATACGTCAGAGGAGACACAGAATAACTGTCCGAAAACTGATGAACATAGTGAAAGTTCTCCGCGATTGCTAAAAAACTACGAATTTCAACTGGATCTTAGATATACGCAGTACTCGCCAAAACTATCCCGTGTAAAATATTCCTATTTTCCGAGGTTCCCCTCGCCTCCATCATTGAATAAGAGAGAGAGACTGAAAACGGAACTAGAGAAGATGAAACCGAAGAAACGGCAAAAAGCCCACGAACCGGGGAGCCTGAGAACGAGGGAGGAATACTTGAGGATTTTTGTTTCATTGAGAAAAGTCGAGAAGAAGTTTGTGGAAAAGCATCGCCTCTCGTGTCTTCCTTTAGCTAATTCTCCGTTTTTATGGATTGATTGACAGAATGCAGAAATGTTAATGCATCTGAGTAAAACTTTTCCATTGAATCGAAGAGGGATGCACCTTTCAGGAAGTAAAGCGGTCAAACGTCGGGCATGCGCGCGGGGATCAATTTGGCGCCCGCGCCAAATTCCCGCTAAAAATTTTAAGGGAAACATCAGAAATAGCGGCTGTCTTACAAAATAAACGATAGACGATTGAAATGGGAACAGAAAAATTCGAGACTATTTGAACACAAGGTTACTCAAATAGGGTATCCTGTTGATTTAACATTCTGTTTGAGCTTCACTGAAAAAGTTTCATGCTTCTAACTGCCGTGACTTGTTATTTGTTACTCGTGTGAGACAACTTGGTTCTGACAGGCGCGATTAGCCTAATTATGGCCTGGCTAAACTAGGAAACTTTGTTGCGGAAACATTGTTGCGGAGGCAAATGTTTCCCAGTTTAGCCGCGTGGGAAACACATGTTGCGGAAACAAATTTTGCTGCTCGGAAACAAAATTTTTTTGCCTGCAGACAAAAACATTTTTGTTTCCCGGACACAAATTTTGCGTCCGAAACATATGTTTCCCAGTTTAGCCACGACGAAAACAATGTTGATTAATTTCCAGTGCCGCTCGCACATTGAAAAATGTTTCATAGCGACGACGAGCAGACAACAATTAAAATGACTGACTGCGAAGAAATTCAAGCCGATCACGCTCAAAGAAAGGGAAAGGGAAGGGAAAGGAATCAAATTGGAAAGATGAAGAAATTCAAATGCTAATTACGCTGTACGAGAAAAGGCCTTGTCTCTGGGACGTGGGTCATAAGGAATACATGAACAGGGACAGCAAGGGGTGGCGTCAGTTCGCAAATCGATCTACTGATGACAGAAAAATATGATGTCAGCCGGGAGGATAACAAGAGCAAGTTGAAAATTATCAGGTCACAATTTATGAGGGAACAGGCCCTGGAAAGAAAAAAGAAGTCCGGTCAACAAACAAGCGATGTGTGCCACTCCTCTTGGAAGTGGTACAAGATGCTGAAGTTACTTATTATTGTGCAGAATGCCACAAAGGGCTTTGATACAATGAAAATGTGAACATCCTTTGATCCCCAAACTTCCTCCAAGTCAGTTTATTCATATGCGCATGCGTAGCTCATTTGTTTTTCGAAGCAATGTTTTCTCGTTTAGCCTCTGGGGCAGCAAAACATTTTGTTTATTTCGCGCTAATTTAGCCACCCCGGGAAACATAACAGGAAACAATGTTTCCGCAACAAAGTTTCCTAGTTTAGCCAGGCCCTAAAAGCTTACTTGAAAGCACACATTGAAACATTCGCACATGCGTTGATGTTTGACCGATGTGTTCGTTCAGTGTGAAGCGCGGTGACTGAGGACGTTTTCTCACTTGCTGATGCTCTGTGAATTCATTGCAATAAAGTTTAAAAGTTTATTTGTCGCTTTGAAGACGTTTAATATTTGATAACTTAGAAATGCAAATTAAAAACTATTTTGGTTATCTTTCCTGGTATTGAAAATGTTCGAGTTTCCAGACTCAATATAGATCCAAACAGAAAACAACTACGAGTAAACAACCGAGATCCTGTAAACTGTTCGTTCCCAGGAAAACCAACAGAGACAACTGTGACCTTTTTTCCTTGACGAATGCACTTAGTTCCGTTATCGTAATTTTGTTTTATGTTTGAGATGTGAATGACGATGTTTAAACCCTTTCATTTTCCTTTGAATCTCAAGTTCCTGTTGATTCATTAGCTCTCGATTTTTATTTTCTGGTGATCGACACGGCTTCAAGGACCCCGGGCGCTCAATGGATGACTCTGTTAACGAAGGAAAGTAGGAGAATTTTGGTCGCGCAATATGTTGCGATGAAAGTCCAAAAGAAGAGAGTTTTTGCTTGTCCGTAGACTCGCTCAGTTGCCTAGATAGTATCCTCGTTTCTCTAATCTGCTGTAACATAGCTTCTTCTCTCAAAAGTCGATCGATTCTAAGCACCTCGTCGGACAGTTTATTCAAGAAACCGCGAGGAATCTCAAAGTTCTCCCGTAAACCTAATGCAGCAGTCCATCTCTCCACCGGCTTAACGTTTTCGGCTGGCTTCAAAGATAATGGGGGCAAATGGAAATGAGTTCCTCGTTTTTTGTTTGTCCTAGTTTTGATCGCTTTACCTCGTCCATTTTTTACCATGTCTTTTGTTTGAGAATTTTTGTTTGATGATGAATATTTCCTCGCGGTTGTCTTGGGCGACTCATTCATGTCCTCAGCAAATTCTCCTCGTCGATTCAAGTCCTCTGCGTTAACGTGCATTTCTGCGCCATGTCCGTGCTCTTGTTTATTATCTATTAATGGAAGGAAGGGTTGTTCCTTATTGGCAGAGGTTGAATACAACGCCATCCCTCTTTCTGACCAAATCCGGTCTGATAACTTCCTGTTCAAAGTACGTTTTAACCTTCTGTGAAGAGAGAACACATACCGACTAATCTCAGTTTGGTTTACTGCAACCTCAGCGTCATAGCAACTCCAATTTTCTAGCGTATTCTTAATGTACTTAACAAATGTCACATAGTTTTTACGCTGAAATTAATATATGGCAGTTTTATGAAACGAATGTAGCACTCTGCAACCACGGTCCGCGCTCGAATTCATTGCCGTCAGTTGAATTTGATAATATTTGCGAGCTTTGCATGCAATGTATTCTGTTTCGCGTGGCTAGAAACCTAACAAAAACCTGAATTAGTGCAACCATCACCTCCTGTAGTTTCACCTGCTTTTGACGTTCTAATGATTTAATTAAACTCAGTATCCGAATTTGTTTAAGTTCAGTCACGGTCTGATCAACTGACAATATTTTTTATCACGGTTTTGAACATGAACATACCGACACGAACTGCTGTTTCCACGAGCGAAGGTTCGCCCTAAAATTTTCACGCTACCGAACAATTACTTTGCACATTGCAATTGGTCGCCTGAAAGCACCACCTTTCCTAGGCCATTTGCCTTTTTGTTTTGAAACACTGAAAAGCTAAAGAAAGGATTAAAGAAGAGATCTTTCTATCATCATACAAAATTTATGAAAGCAATGACAGATTTTGCCAAACTAAGTTGAATATTTTGTTTAATTAAGTCGTCAGACAGGAAGACGAGATGCTTAATTCTGGCCATAATATTTACTCTACGGGAAACAACCTATTCAATAAAGCCAGCCATGTAGTATTCATAAAAATAAACGGTCTAACTTACAAAAACAACATGTTAATCTTCGCGGAAAAAAAAATGACCCCCTCGAAAGCCCTTTGAATGTTGCATTTCGAATAACAAAACAGACTGATACATTTTGAAGTAAAATTTGTTTTAGTTCCTAAAAGGGATAATAGTAAAGTGAAATTTCCTTAAGACACACTTTCCTTCAATAGGTGGGTATTTAAAATTTAAGTGTAGGAAATATGTCTTAATAATTTACAGCGTAAGCCTGTTAATTCAAAATAGACATTCGCCTTTTTCTATTTCAGATGTCGGTGAACGATCTTAGCCTTTTGTAACCCGTACCGACAAAGCTGACAGTTTTCGTGCCATCATTGTGCAGAAAACGAGATTGTTGATAAGTATAATTATTTGCCATCATTTACGCTACATCATCATCAGATATTTTGTGCCACACAGAAATCGTTTGAATAAATTAATCCTCGAGGCGGTCGCTGGCTGGTGTTTTCAAACGCAAAAGAGGTAAAAAAATTAATAAAACTTTAAAGATACAAGTTGTCTCACCTCAGTTACTCACAATACCCAGAGGACTTGGTTTGGATGGAAAAACTGATCTTACCTGTTTAGTACCTGTAAATGCTCTTTTTGACTGCTCTCACCCACAAAATTCCCATCAAAAATTAATTTCGTGTAATGATGTCCTCTCAGGCATTTGTCACGAATTTGTCGCTCAGATTCTCCATCGCCGGGACACAGCATGCAGCAAGAGTGCGCATGCTCTGCTACTGGAGCCACTTGAGGGTTCAGGCCTACGATTCTTCCGCCGCGACAAAAATTTTTTTCCCGGGGGCTTTGCCCACTAAGGAGCCAGCCATTATCACAATACCTTTATTTGTTGAATGAGATATGCGATGGAGGAGGTTCCTGAAAACTGCAACCTTAACTATTTTGGTATGAAACATTTAGTAATTCGGTTTGGTTTTTAGAATATAATTAACTATTTTGTTAAGTGACATTTTACGACAACAGATTGTCAAAGTTCTCGAAAGACGCCAATTTATTTGAAAACAATCGCTTAACATCTTATCTCGTTTCCGATCAATAAGTTCCAGCATCAATCTGCATTTGTGGAACTTTCATTATTTATTAAGCGCTTATTCGATTTAATTTTTCGAAAATTTGTCAAGTTACACTTTATGACACTACTGATGTATGTAAATGAGCCAATAATCTCAGAAGAAGAAGATGGAATCAAACTTTTTCGAATTCACAAGCTGGCACAAATTATCTGAGATTATTTCGAATCTTTTAGCGGCACGAAACATTTTAAATTTCGGTTCGGTTCTTTGAATTTTTTACGACACCAATTCAGTTTTCATTTTTAACTTGAATTTTGAGCTTGGGAGGAAGAAAGGGGAACCTGGGAATGAGGTTGGGTTCCCAGGGTTCTTAAGCAATCATTTGATATGGCCGAGTGGTTCCAGATAAGCCCTTAAAATAAGTCCTGACGAAGAAAAACTTTTACTAAATGATTAGTGCAACATGCAGCACGGCAATACGCAATTTATTGACTTGTTCAGTAGTTTGAAATTAATATATTCACTTCAAACTCCCTTCAAACCTACGAACTGACGAGTCCTAGCATTATAAGTTATTGACTTATATAAATAACAAGATTAAAAACCCTAAAGGTTAAATAAATTTATAAAAATCACACACGAATTCAAATTTTGATTCATTTCCTAGCAACTTTCGATACATTTTTTTTACAATAGAGTTCTCAACAAGATATCATCACTATAAATTAACGTTCTAGAAATAAGCGAAAAGGAATTTGCACTTTCCCTCAAACGGCAAGCTAGAAGGTTCTAAGGAATGTTAGCAAATATTTTTTCGCGCTTAGATTGAACAGAGTGTGTTCTAAAAAGGGGAGAACATTTCAATTGAGTGTCGTAAAACAAACACCAAAATGATCATAACAGCCAATCAGAACGAAGGAAGCTACCACAAGGAGCCAATCTGAAGTCATGGTTAAGACATGGAAACCGTCTAAAGCGCAGGAAAACGCAGATGACCTAAGCGCGGGAAAACCCGGATGACTAAGCTGCGTTGGCTGATTGGTTAGAAAAGTGGCGCGAGTAGACTGGACCAACTGCAAAGCGAAGTAAAGAAAACCAAAATAATCCTGGGTTACTGTCCACACTCAAAAGAAATTTCTGTTTTGAGAATAGGACTGAGTGGAGAAAATTCGGGATGTAAGTTCACGAGTGATTTCAAATTGGCCGAGCTCGAGCGCTCCGCTGGTTTGAAATTACGAGCTCTATTATACGTGAAATGTACAAAAGAAATACGCCAATTAAACTTTTGACGGTGAAATAAAAAAATTCTAGCTGGATTTGTTGTTTTACAACCTTAGGCAATTGTACTGTTTTCCTTGCTAACTGTCTAAATCAGTAGTGTGATATGTCAGTAAGTGTTAGATTGTTTGGTAAATTGCCAAGATAACCATACTTCCTAATCAGAATGTTTTAGTCATTTCCGTTTTCAAGCTGAAGCAGACAAACCCACTCACTAAAGATGCATTCTATTATTTGATTGGTTAGCATTAATTGCCAGTTAAATCTGATTGGCCGAACACACTCCGCTGCGTCGTAAGAAATTCATCCCACATAAGCCAGCGGCACTTTGGCGTGAAAACTTCAGACTATATAACAACGCCATCCCTAAGAACGCGTAAAACAGTCCAACATTTCGACTACAAACGCCTAAACATGGTGTGCTGGTATACGTCAATCGAGTTGAGTATAACTCTTAACACATATAGCTGCGACCTAATTGAAACAATAAATAGTTCTAATCGATAAAACCACTAAATAGTCCATTTTTCTTTTTTTCTGTCTTCGTTGCCCCTTCAGAAACTGTCGGCGCACCGGGACCCCCGATAACCTTAAAAGCACCTGCAACAGAAAACAGTGTCATTAAAACAAACCTTTTCATTTCCCAAGCACAATAACAATTGCTTCTTACTGAATAAGCTGACTTCATACATCGAAAAATAAACTCGCAATTCTTTTATGTCCGCCTCTCTTTCTCTCGGTCGAGCTCTTTCTTTTGGCATTTCATACAACAATCTGTCAGCGGCGGACAGTTCCAACGATAAAAATTTGAAATGGAGAGCAATATTTGACATCATGCAATTTTGCCAAAATCGTAAGAATTGAATGAGAACAAGGACAACGCTTCTGTTGTCCTAAGGACTTTCAGAGGAGAAAAAATAGCCCTTGAGTGGTACCTCGACGTTCTCAGTGCATCAAATGAAAAATCGTTTGTAGTTGTGATCTCAGTTATTGTGACATTAAACTAAATGAGAAGAGGTTAACATATATTACGACAAAATGAAAAGCTTAACAACTACGAGAAATGCAACATTTCCACGATGCATTAACTCCTTCAACAAACTTAAAACTCTTGAAAGTTAAGTGAAGCAGTCAGAGGTGAACAAGAAGTGAAAGATAGCAATGTTACCAAAAGTCGATAGTGACGAAAGGAAGGAAGGAGGATCAAAAGAAAACAAAAAGAGCTGATGGCTAGTGAATCATCCATTCAGTTCTGACAGAATCAAAACAACCGAAGATTAATGGAAAACTCTACTGCTTGAAGAAATTGCCTTTGATCGAACAAAGAGTTGTGTAAACTCGATTCTCTTTCTCTATAAATTAAGGAGAAAAGCATACAAAAAAAGCCGAAATGTGAGAATGTATGTCAATCATATTGCACATATTGCACAGAAATTAACTATCTCGTTCACATGGGTTGGCAAGGAGACAACAGAGTTTAGTTAACTGGCAAGCGTATGACGTCACTTCCAAAAGAACGGTGCTGTTAAAACTAACCAGTGATTGGTATATTTCTGATTCCATTTTTCTGTCAACCAACTTTACGTTTAAAGAACTCTTTAGCTCAACAAATGGTTTAAAAGGCAATTTGTTCTCGCAGTGCAGCGCTCTTAAGTTCAACAATTAGTTTGAATGGCAATTTGTTCCCGCTGTGCAGTTGTATCGAAAGTGACAAAGAACAGATCTAGAGGAAGAAAAAGATTCTCACCGCTACTTACAGGTACCATCACTCGCCCGTTCACCTGAGAGCCAGGAAGTAAAAGGAAGAAAGAAAAGAGGGAATGCAAAAGTAAAATGTTAACTCAAGAATTTACTTCACTACAAATAGAGTATAGAAAAGACGAGAATTACACTTCAAGTAAATATCACTGATTAATCACTTCACAAAAAGATTCCCGTTGCTCTAGAAGAAAAGCAACGACGGAGAAAGAAGCGTGAATCAACATGTAGAAGATCATCCGAGTCTCAGACACATCTTGAGATTCGACACTTGAAGAAAACCGCTGGAACAATGGGAGGTGAACTAACATGTAGCTCTTTGAAGCAATCGCAGTATAGACTGAGAAACACTGAAGTTTTCAACTGCTATCGACAAACCGAAAATCACAACTTTATTTTCTTTCTTTCATCAATTTGCTTTTCTACTATAAATCCCCCCAAAGTACCTGAAAGAAATAAGCCCCGGGGGTTTATTAGAGAATTTACGGTAATTAAGAAGGACGCCATGCTTTTCTTTCTATGAATTCCTTCCAATTTATAGATGCACTACGCTTTAAGTGATGGTCAGAGTATTCGCACTTGAAACAGTTTTTTTTACGACTTGCGCGCTCAAAGAGTTTTCTCACGTTTCCGTACGGCTTTCACGATTTTCCGCCTCTTTTCAGAGACTGCACGTCTGCTACATGTCGTGATTTGCAGTGGTTACCTGTTTTCCTGCATCGACCACAGACTGTAAATGCTTTCCCACGCTTAGCACGGTTTAAGTGTTTTCCAGTTTTTAACATATGCTACACACGGTTCCCACTCCTTAGATTTAGATTAGTTTTTTGGGGGGTTTGGAGGTGTGATCAACTGACTGCACTTTTAAGTCAGGTTGTTAAGTTATTGAGAAGATGTAAAAGCACCTGTGAGGGCGGCGCCCGTGGCGGTACTGGGTTCTAGAGTCGGTGGATACTCCTTCTCCATTCGCGCGACCACCAGGTCAGCGATCCTTCTCTGGTCTTCATCTTGTGTGTCACTGAAGAGTCGCATGGCGGTGTCATTCACCTTACAGAAAATTTCAGTAGAGTGAGAATCAAGTGGAGAATCAAGTGAGTGTTCACTTCGTCGCGTACATGTTAGCTTATCCTGGCTTTTGCAACAAGAAGCATGTTTATGAAAACTATCACTCACTTGCTTAGTGGTTATTAGTTTTTAAATAACTTCTGTGCTGCGTCGGCGGGAAAGTGAAGCACTTAGTTAGATATCAACGCTACACTGGGTCCGTTTCTTCCTGCATCATTCCTTACCACTGCTGATCCTAGCCGGCAGTATGCCGGATACGTTTCCTATATCTATCTAGTAATGACCTAGCTTGCTATAGAGTCTCTGTAGCTCTGTGGCAGAGCATCAAAGCGCAGAACGAGAGGTTCACGGGGACTCATTTTTTTTATCGCACATTTGTGACAAAAGAAACCATCCACAAGACCTTCTAACTCCATTCTTCGCTACAGAAACAAACTTAAAAACCCCAATCCATAGCAAAACGCCAGCTTTTTAAAATTCGCAAGTTACCTCGATGATGTATTCCTTGTTGTCTTTCCCTCCAATAGCCTCCACACACATAATGTCAAGGCCACCTCCAAACAGCTTGCTGCATTCGTCAACCCACTTCTTGTACCTGAAGGGAAAAGATGAAAGTTAAGAAAAATTGTGTGGAAAATCAAGTGAAAAACATAGTACATGTTATTGTATTAAGAAACGTCTGAAAGAGGAAAATCTTTCCGAATAGCACCGAGGCGCAAAACGAATTGACTCCAGTATATGCACTAATTCATAATATTAAAATAACCCTACGCCCCTACCCGAGATCGACACTTTCCTTTAGAGTCAAAAGCGTGAAATTTTTAATAGAGAACCTTATCATAGCCGGTGACAGCCGAACACGTCCGAGGATGTTACGAAAACTGCCAGGGTCATCCCGAAGAGTTTTGACGCAACCTCTTCTCCAGTGTTCTACTGCCAACTAAAATCGTGGTTTTCGAGAGAAAACACGATCATTCGAAAATACCTCTCTCCTCTAAAACTGTTTGACTTTTTATATGCTATCATTCCTGGATTCATCAGTCCAGGCTGTGATCGTACTAGCTTTCTCACTGCCAGAGTGCAGAAATGGTCGGTGGGCGTTAGCTCGATTTTTTTAGCGCAAAAATCACGCCCAAGATGTGGAAGTTGGTAGGTGTAGAATAGCAGCGTTAACGAAGAAAACAACACAGTGATCACAGCGTAAGCACTGATCATAAAGAGTCTTTATCTGGAATCTATTGATCCCTCTAAAATGGAGGCAATTAAACCTATCAGTACAGGAATGGCAGATAGACTCTCATAAATATTACCTGTCTGTGATAGCTATTTCCTCAAGGACAGCGGACCCTGTGTTGGTCTTCCAATTGTCCGAAATGGATGTTCGTCTTTAGTCAGAATAGAAATAAACACTTGTCAACTGCTGATCTTTGATGATACATTCACATCACATCACATCACATCACATCACATTACATTACATTACATTACATTACATCACGTCACGTCATGTCACATCACATCACATTCTGTAACGTGATTTACTATTTGTGCACGCAAGCTCAGTTTCAGTTACCGTTTAACGTAACGCAACGCAAAGCATTACCTCTGTTAATTAATTTCGTTCCCAGGGCCCTCAACCTCACTAGTGTCAAAGACTTGGTAACGCTGATAGTGGAAGTGGCGCTCATTTTTGGCGGGTAAATTTTCAGCTCGTCCGAATACCGTTGAATTTGCAAAATACTTCGCACTACTCTTCTCCCCAGTACAAAACAAATATTATTGTCAGACGTGAAATGTTTGAACTAAAGCAGCTAAACAGCAAATCAAAAAGACTTACTTGAAAGCTCGGTAGTGGGTGCCAATTTTCTGAATTCTAACATCGCATTTGCCTGCAATAAAAGGTTCAGTTGTGGCATATGTGTCCGTCAGAGCAACAATGCTCGCGATATCCTGGAAACTGCGGTGGTTGTGGACACAAACCTAAACAAGAACAAAATGGACTCAGCTGCTGTTATAATGAGGTCAGTGGAAAAATCCGGCACATGGGGCAGGGGGTGGGAGAAAAGGCAGACTTTTGACAGGGGTCTAGTGAGGCAGAGAAGGTCAGCATGAGAAACTATCAAATGGTTTTCTCTTTTAAACGCAATTATATTAAGCACATAAAGGAGGGGTACGCTAATATTGATCATTTTCAAATATCCTAATATTCTTAATCTTAATTCTTAATTACCTAATCATTCTAAGCAACATATGGCAATCTGCGGTCTTTCCTTACACTTAGGTAGCACGGAAAGCCGTAAAACTTATCTTTCAAACCGACAGTCTAAATCCCACAGGGATCAACGAACGCTTTTCATTCCACTAATTTATTCGTGTTTTTCTCGTTGACATGTTCCCACCAATAACGTAGCTCCATTTTCTTCCTTAAAAGCACACACAACCCACAGTTCCTCTATTCGCTCCGACGAAGGGCTAACGCTCGAAACGTCAGCTTTTGTAATCGTTACGGTGGCCAATTTACCATTTCAACTTTGTTGATATATCCAAATTATTTCGTTACCCCCACCGACGCAGCCCCAAACAGTTTCTTTAGAAACTATCAGCCTTTATTCACTAATATTCTTAACTTTTATTCTTTTATTGCAGGTTGATAGCTAGGTCATTTCCTATTATTGTAAATGCTATAGTTAGAAATTTCTAAATTATTGCAATTATTTGTAACTTTTTCTATTATTTAGATGAGGGCCACGGGTTTCTCAGTCTAAGAATGTAAAATGCTTCCCTCGTTAAATGAAGTTATTTATTTATTTTATTTATCTATTTATTTATCAGCTGCAGCGTTTCACTTCTGATTTCGGTAACCGATGGAAAGAGGGGTGTTCACCGAAGGAATAACCATCTCTCATCTCAACCCCATCTTTTATTTCGCCAGTGACCATTCCATAAATTCCAAATATTAAAAAATTAAAAAAAAAAAAAAAAAAAAAAAAAAATCAAACAAGAGAACAAAAATACATCGAGATATTTTTGGAGGTGTCATAATCTGCAAAGGATCTGTCACTCGTAGGAACTGTGTCCACAGCTTTAAGGATTTGTCTGGCAGACAGACAGTCGCACAGACTGTCAGTACATGGTTAAATGAGTTCTGATTGCGAAATACGTGATGTCTAGTTTGTCTACTTTGGATGAATTATGATTACGCTTTTGAAAAAAAAACTCTTCTTACCTTGCCATAACCGCCGTTCGCATGCCCAACCTTTACCACAACAGGAAATTTTGGAGTTATTAACTGCAAGCAGAAAACAAAACGTAAAAAACATGCTATATCAATCCGTTACATACCCTTCTTTCATTACTAATCAAAATCTCACAACTAAACTATCAACACATCACACACGAGAAGATAAAATCAGTGAAGAATTGAAACGCTGGTGAAATGTGAAATCGAAGTACATGTGGAGGCTCACCACTTTGTGAATTGGCTTTTATGGGATAGAGCGGTTAACACCCAGTTTCCCTCCCCCCCCTACCCCCTACCCCTACTTGGACGCTGAGTAACCCGCCACTGATACGGCGGTGCTAATTTAAGCACGCTAGCGCCAGCCTTTCTGTCTGCCAAAGGCTGCAGTCGCTATGCTAATGGTCATATTATCCTGAGCTCATCTCTTTGGCTTGTCTTCTCTTTAAATATTTATCGATCTGCGTTTTTCCCGTGTGATTTTTTTAAATGTATTAAGCTCACTTCAGATATTTGTTTTCACAAGCGTCAACCGCTCACTAGACTTCGAAAAGCTGTACATCGGCTCTCATCGCTTTCACTGCTTCGGTCGCACGAGAGTATTCTAAAACAGCGCACCTTTGACTTTCCGCTAAGAGCTGTTAATATGATCTGGGTAGTTGAAGATTCAACTGTTCTTCAAGACTCTATGAATTGAAAGCTAACTCGAATTCACAATGGCAGAAAAAAAAAGATATGAATAAATTGCACTCTAACTGCTGAGAACATTGTCGCTTCTAAGCGTTAACGGAAACGTGCTTGTACCGCACGTTTTTACAAGCCTGTCAACAATGTAAGCCTCTTTCATTGCAAACAACTTAAACAGCTTAATGGCTCGAAATGGGTGGTAGGACAGGGAAGGTTCGACAATAACGCTTCTAACACTGAAATTCCGTGCTGTGCTGAACACTGAAAAGCAAATTTCGGATTAAACCGGGGTAACCTTAAAAATTTGGTGAAACTCTGCCAGTTTCTAAACGTGTTTCCTGATGTTCCTTCAGGAAACACGTTTAGAAACTTGCAGAGTTTTCTTCCTCTGGGAAGGCTTTTTTTTGTCTAATAACATTGAAAATAACTTATATTTTTATTCTGTGTTTAGCACTGAAACGATCGTTACTCTATATCGGTGTTTCCTATTTGAATATTTAATGTCTTTAATCGTTTGCCTATAAAATGCATGCTGAAAAAAATGAAGAAAAACAAAATGTGTTTTAACGTCTAAGTTTATACATCAGGTTCACGAAGAGTTTTGAAGCCTTCATATTAATAAAATTCCGTTGATGCGTTTGAAAGATTTTGTCTTGGTTTTTGAATATTATTTTTCTACTTGCGACGTATGTAGAGGCCATTTTGAATTTGATTAAACCAAGCATCGTGCACGCGTAGAGTTCAACCATAGGTGTCCCAAGCTCACGTCTCGAGGAAAAGCAAAGGATTATTTCATGAAAGCGTCACGCGATATGTGACGCGGTGTTAAGTTACGCGAGAAATCGCATAGGGGAACCAAGACAAGCGACGAGTCGGGTTGTTTATTCGAAATACAAAGTAATGCATGGGAGAATATTGAAGAGTCTTATTATCGTAAACTTATACGTTCTACTAACGTATAGTAACAGTCGACGCAAAACCCACCAAATCGCTCAAATTCGCCATTTAGAGCCACGGAAACGACAATACACAGCAAGTGAGGTAGGTTTACATTTATTTTGAGCTTTAACTCAGACATTTCATGATATAAGTTTACGATAATAAGACTCTTCAATATTCTTCCATACATTCCTTTATATTTCGAACAAACAACCAGACTCGTCGCTTGTCTGGGACCCCTATGGTAACCGTTGAGAATTTGAATACGTTCTAAGGAATAGTATGGGCAACAAAATATGGTCCATTTAAAACACTAAATTTTTCGAAATACGAACATTTTACACGTTAGATTAATAAAACGTACTCATTCCTTATGTGTCTGTTGTGTTTTTTAGCGATTTCCGTCGTTTTGGGCTTGGTTTACCATCACTGACTTCGTTTGATAACAGAAAAAACAAGCCCCAAACAGCAGAAAACACCAAAAAACACAACAGACACACAAGGAATGAGTAAGTTTTATTAATCTAACGTGTAAAATGTTCATATTTCGGAATATTTAGTGTTTTAAATGGACCATACTTTGTTGCCCATACTATTCCTTAGAACGCATTCAAATTCTCAACGGTTACTCGCGTAACTTAACACCGCGGCGGACAACGCTTGACGCTTTTCAGAATGAAATAATCCTTCGCTTTTCCTCGAGACGTGAGGTTGGGACACGTGTGGTTCAACCTACAATTATCGAACATAACGAGCAAATGTTTCCCCCTACCCCCCTCTCCCAAGCTCCTCCATTTAGGAACAGGGAGGGGAGTGGGGAGTGGGTGTTGGTTTAAGCAATCGTAAGATGCCAATATCAAGGATCATTCGGTTTGACTTTACAAAATTCAAAAGTACAGAGTACGGAGCTAAAATTGATTTGCACTTAATCGTGTTTTAAAATCCTAGCCGCGGTAACGTGATAAACTTTCCAAATTCAACAAAGGTAGTCATAAGGAACACAGTTTAAACAAACAAGCTGAACTCAAAGCACTTTTTTAAATCTTATGTACGAGGCCAACACGACGATTTAAGTGACCTGTGATCGCACGAGTCAGTTTAAAGTAAGCAGATCGACGAATTCAGCATCTGATCATTATTTCTCTCTCGAGTTAGTAAATTATAACATAAAAACATGCCGACGAAAGGGTGTGAAAAAAGTTGAATACGGAAATCATAGTCGCCTGGAAACAGCTGGCCGGGACTGGTTAATTAGAAACTATTTAGAAACCAAATGTGCTATTTAGAAACCAAATGTTACCGTGTTTGTCAAGTTTCAAATATTTTCATCAATACACAAACCCCTACTTCGTGATCAGTTCGCAATCACGCTGAGAGTCGCTAGAGCTAGTTTTAAATTCTGTAGGACGCTGCCATTAGCGAACTTGTGCCTGTAACCAAAAACAGCGCCAGAAGCTTGTTGGAAATGCTGTAAAATTAAGAGGGATTGTGACCGATCAAGAGAGTTAACTACATGTCTCCACGGATATATTGTGCGGATGTTTTTTATGGAAAATCATTCTGTTACCGTAAAAGTAATCTTTAAGAGACAAGCTCATTGAAAATAGTAATTAAATTTGTTTTAATCGAATTAAAATGTGTTTAATTGTAAATTTAAAGAAAAGACGCGTTCCGCAGGAAACGCCCAGGTTTAACTCATGCTATTGGCGAACTCAAGATTTTCTATGTTTGCGCACGTGACAAATAAATAGATTTCTCTAATATTCTGATATAAATAAAAGATGACTACAATGTTTGAATTGCCAGACTGCACACAAATATCACTGTCGGTAGGGATTTTCAGTGGGATGAACATTCCGTTGTATCGTTGCTTACCGTGATTTAGTCCTGAATGTGGTTTAAATGTGGTTTGAACGCGGTTTGGTCGAGGTTTACGCAAGAGGGCGTCTTCTACTCAGGTCTGAGTATCATATCTGCCCAAATTTTACCGATGGAAACCTTTAAAGTGAAACCTAAAAGATTGGTTTCTCGTGGCGTCAATTTCACAAAAGATACAGGAAGTTTTATTTAATTCATAGTGTCAATTAAAAAAGAAACAGAGAGAACTTTGTTTCAACAGAAATGTTATCATGAACACATAGCAGGTCTAAAACAAACCAGTAAATCACCAACGCAGATAATCCCGATGAATTCTTGTCATTTTGAGGAACGTCAAAGTTGTCTTGTTGGAGTTCAACTGTTTGTTTTCAAATGTGTCGCACAGTGGAGGTGGTTAAAAATAGGTGCGATTGCTGGCAAGTTGGGCTAACCAGACAATAGAATTCTTAGCTGTTTACCTGACCTTGAATTGTTTGGTAAGACTTAAGTTTAGATTTGGCTTATCTGGCCCAATACTATACGATTAAGAAATCACATTTATAGGTATTTAAAAGCAGGAAGTTTTAGATAACAAACCTTTCTGGGGTTTTAAAAGGTGTCATCATAAGTTAATGAAATGATGTAAGTTTCTTGATTTGTAAAAACGACCACGTTTGGTAACCTAGACCCCCAGAAATTACGACCTCAACTCTCTCATAATTCTGTATAGAACCTTCTGGAAGATACAGCGCATGAAGCTTTTCAGTTTCAAAATGGCGGACAAAACATTCCAAAAAAAACATGACTATATGCATGGTTTGCCAGAAGTATTCAACGACAACGATCTTTGCCAACCGGAAAACGCAGACTGTTTTCTTCATATTATGAAACAACACAACACTAACCCGGCTGGGCATGAATTTCAGTTGATAAAGAGAAGAATTTTACTTATCTCTAAACCTTAAGCTTCTTGAAAAAATAAGCTCTACGCTTCTAGAACAATTTTAATGTCTTCATGCGAGCACACAATGACATACCACATTATAACAACGACTTGGCATGATTTTGAAACGATAAAGAGAGGTAATTTACTTATCTCTAACCCTTAAGCTTCTCGAAAAAAATAAGCTTTAAACTTCTAGAACAATTCTAGTGACTTTATTCTAGCGTGTATTTGCTGGAGCGCAATTGGACTCACATCAGCAATGAAGCAGCAATTTTCGTAAGTTATTAATTTTCCTTTAGAGGTTTGCTTTTAGATAATGGGCACGATTTTGACATGATACCTTTCACTCATGCATTGCACGTTTCTGAAAGAATGGATATCATATTAAAGGAAATACGGATATAGGTAATTGGCTCATCTACACTCGAGATTGTTTTATTTAATTTGAAACTGAAGCATTAAGACTTGAAGTAAGAATGTAAGAGTGTCATAGGGGCCAATGGTTTACCGCAAACAAGTTTCAATAGAGATTACTTTAGATAAGATAACAAAACTAATTAAAGGTGGTATAGGATAAAAGTACCAAAAAATTCAGGGTTCAGAGCGAAAGACGTGCTTTATCAAAGAGCGAGTAATATAAATTTTATCTTTGTTAGAAGCCGTTGTAAACAGCGGATACACCTTTCTTTCAAACATATTATTTCATCTTATCACCTGGTCAGTCTTAAAATGACTTATTAGTATTATAAAGAAATCAGTTATATGGCGTGGCGTTTTGATACTCCTTAACCCTGGAGCTAAAAATTGCAATTGTTTTGAGTTCTTAAGAAGCTATCTTTTGGCTGTAAAAAAACGAAAGCATTACCAGTGATACATTCAGAATGAAACAAAGCGAATTAACCTTTACAAATCTATTTGGAGACGATGTGAAAGCAGTAATGTCGAAGGGGAAAACTTATCAAGAGTGGCTTGAGGTCTACAAATACATGACTTGTCTGTGATGAAATAGCATCGTCTCGATCTGGGAAAAATATATAGTCAATATTTCAAAGTGATTTAATAACATAATACAAAATGTAAGTTGCACTGAAATGAAATCATTGACGCCAAAGGATTAATTATCGGTTTGTAAGGCTGCTAAATTTTCCCATTTCCTTATTTATAATGTTTCAACCGTTCTTCGTCCTAAGCAATTTTTGAATTTGCTCTTGTTTCAATATGGTCTCTTCAAAAATTTCCATCCTATGGAACTGATATTTAGTTGTCTCCTCTGAGCACAAAATAATATTGCTCGGCGCAGTGACTAACTCAAATTTAAATGACCTTTTTCCGTTTTTGCGGCACCAAAGACTCTTAACTAGTTCCTTTCAGTAGCGTTATCACTATAGTAAACTGATTACAAAGTTCAAATGAAAACATTCCGTGGAATCCCTCTCGGAAAATACCGCTAGAAAAGTGCATGGTTCGACCGCCCAGATTACTCCAAAAAAATAAAGCCGAACACCACACGCAAAGATTTAATTTTTTTTCGCCATCCTCCAATTACTCACCCTATCACTATGCAACTAATGGTCTCGATAATGTGTTGATGTACAAATCAGTTTGAAAACTTCCAGGTTTTTATACACATTTCTCGTTTTTCGTCTGTTGTTTGAAGGGAAATATCAAGGAAAAAAATCATATTCCGATCCAAACGAATCGAAATGCGGCCGTAAGCGAATAACACGTGTTTTCCAGGTTAGAAGATGATCAATGTCACAAAGCCCGCAGTGAGCAAGTGATAAATTCCCATTTAAAATTTTCTGACATCACATAAAAGTGAAAATTTGTGAAAACGTGATAAATTTGCGTATTAGCAACCATGGCATCAGTACATAATCAGCCACAAAAACGTGCTGGCTACCGAAAAACCACTTGGAAGCTTCCTTGGAAAATGCAAAAAATGCCATCAGCTGACTGAGTATAAATATTTTCAATTCTTAAGGAAAAATTAATCTAAACAAGTCTTCGCAAGGGGTCACGAGAATCCGTCTTTTAAATTCCACAGCTATAAGTAAATAACTACATATGCCATCAAATGCTACAATAGTAATCGTAGAAGAATATAACATATTCAGGTAAAGAAAACAGAACTGTTACGATTAAACGAAAATAACAAATCATGTGATATTGTAGATCGCTGATGAGAAATCACATGATATTGATCACTTTTTGCCTTTTTTTTTTTTCTCATAAAGTTTGGCTAGAAATTTTGTCCGGAAAAAGCAAATGCGAAAAAAGCCATCTCAGTGCGAGACAACCCCGTGCGGTCATGAGGCGTGACTTTGTCCTGCTCGCTTAAATGTATTCTTAATGCCTAGTGACATCATGAGTTCTCGAAAAGGGCTGAATTTTTTGTCTTTGTAGACGCCCTGTATCCGGTTACCGTACGACTCAAAGCGAAGTTTGCCGCTTGTAAAGGAAACAGCTCAAATAAGTCGTTATCAGCTGAGGATATCCAGCTTTTAGCGGACAAACAACTTATTTACAAGCACCGGCCAGGGTTTGGAAGCACGCACTGGAGAATTTAACCATGGGGTACCTTCTTGTGGTATTTTTCCTCAGCAATGCGTTGATTTCTGTGTGTTGTGCTTGCTCGTGTTTGCCGAGTCATCCTCAAAATGAATATTGCAACTCTGCATTCGGTGAGTAATGAATATTTTGTGCCATTACGAGGGATACATTTCGTGTACAAAAGCCTGCATGAAAAACCTTTTGAAAACGTCAGCAAATTTTTGCAGAAGCAGCCTGATATAATTCAACGTTTGACCTCTCTACTTGTTTCAAACTACGTATTCATGCGTCGTGATTTTATTGGAAAAAAACACATCGCTCCGTCCGCGGTCGGCTACTTATTAAGACGAAATCCGAGATGAAAGAAAAGGTGAAAGGACAGTTTTGATGAACTGAAAGGGAAAGATGTCAATGAAGTCACTTACGGGTGTTTATTACTTTCAAGATTCACAATACACTTGATTGCGTGCAAAATAACATAACGCGTTTGTCATTTCTTTTGCTGTGCATAACATAGCAGAGCGGTTTTAAGGGTGTTAGCTGTGAGGTAGTAATCAGGTTAAAAAACAAGAGTGGACCTTCTTACTAGAGATTTTAATACCTCGATTGTTGTTAATACCATTTGACGAGGAAATTAAAGAATTCAGGTGGTCTATTTCGTTTTCTTCCGGTGTTGATTCGGTCGGTCTCGTCGATACTATATCATATGTGGTATTGAATCTCGGTTCGATTCCTTTTCTCTCTTTCTCAGACAATGACAAACAAGAGTTTTACGAACAGAAAAAACTGTCACTACTGAGATATCTCTGAAAAAAAATTCGTCCAGGGCATGACATAGAGATAAATCCACTGATAAGTTGCGGCAAATCCCTAAAATATTTGTCATGGATACACAAGCGGCGACGGTTAAATCATTAATCTGAACGTTTTTGTTTTCGCGACGAAACCGCAACGTTATCAACGACACAAAGCTGCACACAGAGGGCAACTATAAAGTTTCTTCGGAAGACAATCCCAGACTGAAGACAAAGCAAACAGAAATATCTACAGCCAACGTTTTTTTTTCCCAAGATAAATATATCTTGAAAAAAGACCTTTTGCCCTGATTCACTGAATAAGAACCTCTTAAAGCAACACAGGAAACTCACGCAGGTTTTGGGTTGTTGAAAAAAAAAAAAAAAAAAAAAAATCATGATTCTTTGAAATGTTTATAGAGAACAGAGAAAATGTTCTTCAGGATGGCTCTCAACGACTGACGGTTGTGAAGCAGAGGGTGACTTACGAAAAATATTTCCACTTACTGGAACTTAGTAAGTGGAAAAATATTTCCACTTACTATTTCCACTTACTCATCAAGTTTTTTCGTTCGTCACGCGAACACTCGGATGTCACGATAGCCACTAAGACCCATGGGTAGTGAGTTTCATTTTGAAATAGGCGAGCCAAATGAAAAAAAAAAAAAAAAAAAAAATGCGCTTATAAAAGAAAAGGTAAAAAAGCCGTGCTGCGAGAGTGGGATTACGCGCCGAATCTTACTATTCCCTCTGGGTATTATGTAATCTAATTTTGGATTTTTTATCAAATCAGTTGTCGCGTCATCGATGATAGGTACCGTGAAAAAGAAAAAGCTCTCACACATTGACACATGGAAGGAAATGGTTAATAAATAATAAAAAGCCGTTTTTTTTAAATCGCTCTCCTAGTCAGTTTTGAACTGAAATCAGCGCGTTTTCGCTGGTCATGAACATGCAATGTACTTTTCTATACAGTATGTCCGAAGTAGCCGATTAAATTCAATTGAAAAAATATTTCACCTTGGCCCGTTCGTGTTTCGTGTGCCGTGTGTTTTCAAATCCTGTAATCTTCATCCAAGATCGGATCGTGCAATCTTAAAATCAATTGGATTTACATGTAATGCATGGCTACTAAACTACTAAACACCCTGATGCGAATTACAAACTGACATGAACTCAAGGCAGCTGTGAGGTGTGTTGAACATTACATAATGGCTGTAAACTTTCCATGTTTCAAGACAGTTCACCTTTGTTCGACTTTTGTCATACACCTTCGACTTTGATCACAGTTACATTAAGCACTAACCTTGCTGAAGGCATTAAGCAAAACAAGAATTTATAATTACTTCTCATAAAATATTCATACCACTTGGAAGACAAGAGGGCTCAATTTTCAAGCTACAGGTTATTAACAATTCTGTCTGTTAATAATAATCTCTTGCTTATGAGCTGGCAATGCACTAGTTGCGAAAGAGTAGAACTTGATACTGTTTTTAAGACTTATTCCGCAACATAAGATTAAACATTATATCTGGTTGTATATACTTCAAGGCGACCTGAACCACCTCGAGGAAACCAAACATTTTGTCAGTTGAGCAGTTTGGTTATGAGGAATTGTGGTTCACGTTGAGTTGTGTCACGGGCTGCTCAGTGAAATTTCTGTTCTATTTTCAACACAATGTCAAAATTTACATCAATGAAGTTTTTTCAAATATCAACTTGAGAAATCCTAAGCCTGAAAGCCTGGCTTGAGTATACTGTCTACCAATAGCTGACGAAATGTACCAAATAGGCAGATTCTCAGACTTTTTTATCGAAGGTTCATTTTAGTTTGTCTCGGTTAACCTTTAAAGCAGAAAGGATTATGCGAATGTGACGATGATGTGCTAAGAGATGTGCGTTGTCCTCGAAAAGAGTCAAGTCTGGGATTTATAACTATAGTACTTGACCATCTGAACATTGTTCGGCATTCGAGGCTGTTAGAATGCAAAAAATGGTCTAATACTCTTAGTAAACAGGGTGCTGTGTGGTCTTAAAAGCTACTGAGCTACTCTTCCATGTGGTACCGTTAATTATGCTCTGCAAGACGTAGTTCTAACAGTGCGTATTAATGTATGACCATTCACTTGAAAGCTTCTAAGGGTGATCTCATGTGAATGGTTATTGCCTAAACTGAGGCAGTGCTAGCTTAATGTGTCTGAGGATTTCATAAATGAGGTTCTAACTTTTGAGTTGGTGCACGTAACCCTAGTGTGTCACCGCTATTAAAGGAAAGCTACTGAGCACTTTTTTTTTTTATGTGACCTGCGACTTTTTTTTTTAAGGAAGAGTAACGTTGATGTCAACTTAAAAAAGAAAAACATTTCAATTTCTTCCGTTACCGTACATATTTAATCTTTGACTTTCAAAACTATTAGTTACTCAATCTTCATCGTTAAGCCTTTTCGGAACAGAAAATCGATACTTTCAAGAACACGGCCCTTGCAGTCACTTGCAGGTTACGGTGATGGGTTCTCGACCTTGCCCCGAGGGTTTTCCTCCAGGTTTTCCGCTTTTCCATATCCTTCAAAAATACAGTTAACAGGCCCAGAGGCAGGTGACAAGAAACCATTTTGTGGCTGTGCCACGGCTGAAATACACTAAGTTGTTGTTGTTTTTTTTTTCCGATAGTCATTCGAGCCAAAGTCCTTTCCGAGTCCACAGAAAAACCCCTCCAGACAGAACCACCAGAGACAGCCATTGAGGAGGACATCCCAGCGGAATTCATCCAAGAACAAGTGTACACTTTGAGAATACTTAAGATATATAAAGGAGCTCGAGAAATCAACAAAACAGAGGGCGTGGAAGTGTACGGCTCACGGCGTCGAACTCTGCGTGCAAAGCTGTACACGCCGGCACGCGCGTCCTCGTGCCACGTGCCATTGCGTAACCGCACCGTGTACCTTTTGACGGGGCAGATACTCCACGGTAAGCTGAGGACTGGTGGCTGCAAATGGAGGACGGAGTGGTCGCTGATAACGCGGAAACAAAGGGCTGGAATCAGACGTTTTTATGGAGAGAACTGCATGTGTCAAGTGGGGATGTGTTTCGGTAGCAACTGCAATAAAATGCTCAGTGGATGTGACAAAGTGGAATGGAAGGCACCTATGAAAGAACACTGTAAAAGTAAACACTCCTATTGCATGAGGGACTGGAGCGGTGACGCATGCGCCTGGCGGGTGTCGAATGAGTATAAAAGATGCCTGAAGAAAATACCATGATGCATTGCAACCGTAAGACAAATGTTCCATCGATTGGAACAGGAAACTTGAAACTAGTAAAACTGCTTCAGTGTGAAGTCTTCAATAAGAGCAATGGTTTAAGTTAACATTGTTTACTGTTGAGTGTTCATCTGACTTCCACATCACTACCATGTGACGCGAAAGAACTGCAGTCGAGCATTGCAAGTAGCGCTTAGTCTTCACATAATATTGTGTATTTTTAAATAGTTCACTTACACTTTGTATTTGCAAATGATAAGCTAAAGCTCAATACCTTTATCTAAGTCTGGGGGCGAATTAAGAAAATGTTTTGTTGTTGACGTGTATTTCTTCAGCCCAAAGACAAGTGGAAAAACTGCTCTGAAATGGTACTTTACTTCCAGATGATCACTGTTGTCTAAAAATTTGATTGGTTGTACAGACTACTCGTTCTGTACCGAAAAAAAAAATTGATGTTTTTTATGCACCATCTTTATCGCAATCACATAACCCACGCGATCCATGAAAATTGGGTCTAACGCAGAAAAGCACAACTTAAGGCTTGTGTTAAGCAAATTGTGTATTTCGATTAACTGTCGTAAAAAAACAAAAACAAAGAAGCATAAAAAAACCAAACAAGCCACAGTGACCAATCAGGAGAAAGGAAACAGTTACAAAGAGCCAACGAGAAATCACAGGAAAACGCATGCGTAGTACGGATGGGTTAAGAGAGTGGCGCGAGTTTTCTGGATCAATCATAGGGCGAAGAAACTATTGCAATCCCATGACTACTTTCGATGCTCAATTGAAAATTGTACCGAATAGGTGTTAAGGATGTGTTCATTTATGAACGCCAACTGTACGTCGTTTAAAGACGAATATACGCTTTGAGTCATGTAAATTACTTTATTAAAAAGATTTTGTAACGGCTATCTGTGCTGCATAGTCTGAATATAAAACATACAGTCGGCCAGTGTACAACACACAGAGGAACGATAGATTTTGAGCCGGTAAGGATTAAGATTCTGGATTTTGAAGGTTTAAACTTGAAATTAAGCGTTTAGTTCGTGTAAGAGGGCAACACAACTATCTAATAGGGACTTTAAGCAGTCAGGACGGCAACGCCACGGAAGACGTTGATTAAAAAATGAGTTTCTACATTTAGTTAGAATTTCCAAAATGGCTGCATGTGTTTACCGTCTCATAGGGCCCCAGACCCTCAAACTCAACATAACGCATAAAAGTAGCGTTGAGTTCCAAATGTAAATTAAAATAACTTTCCGCCGCGGTTTAGCTTCACAGACGACGCAATTTTTGTTGATTTCACGTTGTTGTTTTGCAAAGGACGGCTAAGAAATGTACAAAGTTTGAAAACGCACGTGCTGGGCTATTGTTCTGCCAATTAGATCTATTGTTTTTCCACGTTCTCGTTGCCGTAGCCGTCGTGGTTTGCTTAAAGTCCCTAATATAACGTTTTACTTCTCCGGTCTAAGACAACAGTTTCCGAGGAATTAGGACAAAGGTAACCTTCCGAAAGATCCCAGTGTTTCATCGATCCAATTTGTGAAAATCCTTTTTGATTAAAAAAAAAAAAAAAAAAAAACAAGGACAGGCAAGTTTAAAAGTTATTTTAAAATAGCCACGGAATTAAAAAAACCTTCAACTGAAAACAGAATGGGTCAATTTTAAGTAGCTGTGTTGTTTTTTTTAAGTCAGATGTAGACAATCTTTGACTTCCACGTGTCTGGAATTCTGCCCAGCAGACAAAAAATTTGCATGCAAGTAGTTTGGATTTTTTTCCTTAATCCTATCAACTACACCAAATTTACAACTATGACTGAAACATAAGCTTAAAGTATTTCAGTGCCTCGACCCAAAAAGCTTCAAGCCCTGAACATTTCAAAGCCTTGACAGAACTCACGTCTGTGATGATTTGAAATAGCAAAGCCCTCACGGTTGGTGTGCCCATGCCATGTACTGGCCTTGGAAATCGTACTCATTACGAAAGTTTGGCGTCTTCCTTCACGAATTGTAAATAAAGCCTTTTTCCTGAACTTCACTTTACACCGAATTGGCTTCTTGAGCTTTTCTAGAATGAGGGCTGGTTGTTTACACAAAATTTATCGGCTCCTTAGCAAAACCACAACATAAGTCAATTTATACTTCAATTTACGACCAGTCGTTTACGTTAACAAGACACTCTAATTCTAGCCTGAGACTAAACACAGATATATGACACTGTTTGCATGCTTCTGATGACATCCAATACCAAAGTACTTTTTATGTTTTTTAGATTTTCCTTTCATAAATCAAAGTAAACAGATTAAGTTAATCGATGTAGCCGCAAAAGCATTTCAAGATCACTGTTGGCTATAAAATCGTGATACCTCTCCAGACGGAAATTTGAAGATACTTTCTCTGAGACACGGTCATTTGGAGCCATTTCCAGCGACAAAGGCGCACAACAAAATCGAAAAGAAAGGAATACCGCCGCCTGGTTAGCTCAATTGGGAGAGCGCCGGACTGCTGTGCGGGAGGTCGAGAGTTCAATACCGGGCGGACCAACACTCAGGGTCTTAAAATTAACTGAGAAGAATATGCTTCCTTTCTTTAACATCAAGAATTGGTTAGATATTCTAGTCTTCTCGGATAGGGACGAATAAATGGAGGTCCCGTCTCCTGCAGGGTTAGGGGCAGGAGACGTTAATTTCCCACGCACGAGATTACTGTGTGATGGATGTCCTCCCCTGGGGTGGGTTGGGTGGGTAACAGGACCCCCGTTGATACCAGTGTTTACTACACTGAAGGGGCTATCCTGTATAAATATAGATGTCTGTCTGTATAAATATAGATGTCTGTCTGTCTGTCTGAATCGCAAGAAGCCGTATCAAAATGTTTTGAGTCTCTTTTGTGATGAAAGATTTCATCTTACAAGCTTAGAAGTATTGACCCACACCTCCCACACTTTTAGAGCTTAACATGGAGCGACTAGGAGCATTAAAGAAAGATGTGTTTGTCTTCCCACGAGCGTGGGAAAAAAAATTTCAGTCCCCACGAAAGGTTTGCCGATCTCTAAAGAATTTCAAGCTTAATTTAGAAGACATCTTTTGAAAGACTTTTTACGATGAACTATTCCGTCACCCTTTCGGCCAGCCTAACTTAATTAATAATTAACCTTAATTAATAATATCCTGTAGGCCAAAATCTAAGAAAGTGCTTCCCCTCCACGAATGATCATCTCCACCTTCCTATCCCGTTTTTATAGACAATTGATCACGGTCGCCAGACTAGATATTACGATAAGTGTGAAATCGAAATATTGGAATTGCAAATGTATACCGTATGCTGCGTTTGGAAATATGTACGAGTCCCAAGTATGCCACTGTAAAAAAAATTATGGATCAAATAAGTATGTAACAACCAGATAATTTGGTTTTATCAACTGAGATGAGGATGTCAATTGCAACCAAAAAGATAAATCAACCGCAGCCGTGGAATTCCATTCAATCACAGCTGAGCACAGCATGTAGCTAGGTGATAAGTACTCAGTCGACCTTATTGCTTGAAGAAGACTAGCAGTAAGCGGTCAAAACGTCGCGATCCACATCAAGAGACCACATCGTGAGATAAACGACTACGTTTCTCTTTTAAAGGACAAACAGTTTCTAGAGATTACTGATGTTCATCACCAGTTTAATTTCGTTGTTTACGCGCAGCTGATATCACAAATCATGAATATACTCAGTTTTTAAATCATTGGCCCTCTCCATTAAAAGTCCCCTCCAATAACACTACCTGTCCCCACCCCTCACCTCCCCCCGTCTGAACCTAAATTCGAAATCAGCGCTCTGGGACCCGTTCTTCCAAAGTCCCGATAACTCAACGGGCCCGAAGCCATATTTTAAAACAAATTAGAGAGGCAGGTTCCTACACTGTAACTGGTCGATTTGGTTTCTTTAACTGATACAGTTTTATTGTATAATTTTCAACTCGTTAAGTTAAGTTACGCGACCTTCGAGAAACGGGCCCTTGAGTGATAATTCAAGGATCTACGTTAAGATCTGTCTAATAAACAAAAGATAAAAAGTGCTCTTAAAATATGGGAAAACTTTGAAACCATAGTAGTTAACATGATAGACATGCAGTGTCAACAAACAACTTTAAAAGAGTCAAGTAAAATCAATTGACGAGGGTTGGAGATGGCAAATCTCAGTGATAAACTCAAGTGAGGCTACGTTTTTTCTGTTTCTTGAAAACTTTGAGATCACATAAAGAAAGCATTATATTGTATCACTCAAGGTTGTGTAACAACGTACGTGCAGAGCCATCACTGTAGACATGTTTGCATGGCGGCCGCCTGACCGCGTGCTAACACCTGCTGGGACAGGAAATACGTAAAAACAAAGCAAGTTTTTTCAGTCGCTTAAGGTCTTAACGGAAATTGTGCGCGTAACTTCACCGATTTCTTTAGAACATGAGCGACATTAATCATCCAGTTTGACAGTTTTAGTCATTCGATCGCATTACGTCACATGCAGACGTGATTTTACGGTGTTCCTACAACTATTTGAAGCAGTACCTTTCAGTTCTTCGAAGCAGTTGTGAGGTCCACTTTTTCTACACCAGATCACTATGCACTCAACTACTTATCGCGTCATTCTATTGTCATGTGCTGCTTTACTTTGTACAGCAAGCCCCATCGAAAGAGAAGACACTGCAGTCTTCATGAGACATCCACAAGAACAGTTTTGCTCAGCTGATTTTGGTAGGTTAAAATATTCTTAAAGAAAAAACTTGTTAGAAAACGAGTAAAAAATAGTTCGTGGCTATTATGACGCAGCGTTTCGTCTCGGCGGCCAAGAAACTCATCAAATACCTTTGGGAGTTTCCAAGCGAATCTGTTCGACACCGTGCTTAATAGTCCCGAAAGGTAATAGTATTGCGATCTACCCGCACAGAAGGATTCCAAGCCGCACCTTCTCGAGTAACATTTACACAGAGAGAGAGAAAAAGAATTGTGAAAATAAACAAGTATCTGTAAATGATTTGATGGTGAAACAGCGCCGTTAAAAAAGGTTGTCCGTCTAAACGGCGTAACGTTCAGATGTTTCAAGGCCTGATTTTTTTACAACGAGGAAATTTTAATATGATAACACTGTTTTAGGAAATAAAAGTACCAAACATATAGGACTAAACTAGTTAAGGATGACAAAGATTACAAATGATGATCTTGAAAAGTCCTTTCTTGATTAATTCAAGTTTGCCTAAGCAAAGGGTTCTTCAAAAGGGAATGACTGTAATATACAGTAATGGATCGATAATCTAAAGCAGATTTACAACGAATACGTTGTTTTGAAAAGGCGTACACAAATTTTTACGACATCAATTTCTGTGTTTTTTCGTGACGTGTGCAAGCTGGGGACAGGAACCTCTTACTTCAAAAGAAGGCTTGCCCAAAATGACGTCAAAACAAAACGCAGAACAAGAACTATGAGTCAGACGTTGAGCGCGAATGCGGAGTAAGCAGATATTAATCAGCATATCTTCACACAACTGTACGATCAGCACTTTTCTTTTAATCTTTGAGTGACTAGCATCTTATGTCTCCTTACAATATTTCCCCCTGAATCTGAGTCAACTTAAGGTCACAAGAATCAGTAAAAGAAATGATTACCAACTTAAGAAGCTCTTGATTGTTAAAACAAATTCTCCTCGTCAGCAACTTAGGAAAAGTATAGGGAACAATATGGAGAATATGGTGTAAGTGGTTAAGATATCTGCTTTAGATTTCTAAAAATTTCTTCACTAAAAAGATCCCGGTTCCTTTGAAGGATTCGCCGGGCCTTGCAGAGTCAGTATTCCTTTAACTACAGAAGTGAGCCAAATGTGACATATTTGTCAGAAATGTCAGATGGTGGCAAGGGGATTTAGGATTTGGCCACGTGCAACCCAGGAAGGTTCTCTCGGGTAGTACCCAAGGAACCTCCCATCGGGCGCGATCAGAGGGATCACATCAAGTACAACGCATAATTTCTATGAGCGATAGGAAATGTCAATAGAAACTGAAATGCATTCTTTGTTTTATAGCGGCTCGAGCTGAGGTCTTGCCAAATAATCAGTCAAGAGAAGAGAACCACAGACAAGGTATATTTGAACACGATCTTCAAATCCATGAAATCTACAAAGGAGAGGAGAAATTCAAAGAAGTCAGCATCAACATTACTGTAGAGAATGGTTCGTTTGTAAAAGCTTATAGTGCTCACGTCCAGCTTCGAAGCAGCACTGAGTATTTCCTCGCTGGAAGCATCAAGAAAGGGGAAATTATGCTGAGTCAGCATAGCTGGGTTCAACCGTGGAAAGAAGTTACCAGTAAACAGCGTGAAGGAATTGAGAGATTTTACGGTCAAAACTGCGAGTGCCACATCACACTGGCTTGTTTTGGAGAACTTGCTTGCGTTCAGCCCCTACAAGGATGTCAGGTCTCTCACGATTATCACACGATGCGAAAATTCTACCAAGGCTGCGAATGGCGTTACTCTTACTGTTTAAAAAACAGGGAGGCAACCGCATGCTCATGGCAAGAAACCGCTGAGTATAGGAACTGCAGAAACAACATTTTGCCTTGAAAGATGGCCGTATGCAGTAAACAAATGAAAATTAAAAAAAGACCAATTAAGAAGTACGTCACTGAGGAACCATCGAATATTTCTCGAGGAACAAGTATAAAAAATATTTAACACATGGCCAGGTTGAATCAATATGATTTTTTTTTTCTACGTACAAAGAATGTTAATCGTTTCCAGCTTTGCTGATATTAGCTGTGAGGAACTAATGAAAGTAAATGCTGATATTAATAGTGAACAGACGAGTCACTTTCTTGTTTAAAACAGGGAAAAAAACATTCCTGACGACTATGGTAATCAACATTTTTTTACGTAAAAACTTGAAGTGTTTCATTATTTCATTAAAAAGGGAGGAGAGGAATTGAATTTTCTTTTTTTTGTGGTAACATGGTAGGTTCTTCTAGAAGTCTCCATAAAGGCCGAAAAAATTCTGACCTTAATTCATTTGCGATTAGCTCATATTACTCAAAGGCCGCCCCGAGAATTTTCCAACATTTCCATCAACATTATTATCAAGTTTTCTAAAAACCTACCACAGCTTTGAACAGTTATGCGCCTGGTTTTGTTTTTGCTGTAGTCTGGAGCCAGTACACTATTATTTTAGGGTTATATCCGTCTAGACTTTTTATAGCTCATTGATTAACACTGCGATCTTATTTGGAATACAGAGTTTTATAGAGTTTTTATTAGATTACGATACACACGGTCAATGTTCCGGTAAAACTAATTAAAATTTTTGTTTTAATCGATCATCAATTTTTTCCGTTATCAAAAAGAGAAATTTGAAACCGTTCTCTGGTAGTATCGAGAGAAAATCATCTACTGGTAATTGGGCCTCGTTATCGGATTTCTCGGGCAAGATGGCAGATTTTCTAATTTTAAGCTAAAAATCCCTTAATTTAAGGATCAAATTTGTAAAAGAATATATATCAACGGTCGAAAAGCCGGAAAATCTTCTTAAAACCATCGATTTTGAAATAGTAGTGGAATTGCTATTTTTATTGCTACCTTACCGAGATCTGGTCAAGAGTTTGTTGACATTTGAGTGAGGCTGAAGTTAGCAAAGGAGCATTGAAGTCAGTACAATTGACTACACAGTCTGTACTGAGAATATTTTCTCCTTGTGTGGCGTTGACAAAAATTCACACTCATTTCATTCTTTCCTACGTTGAAATTGAAATAAATAGACTTATGGGCGTTTTTTTTTTCTAGCAGTCATCGACACGGCACACGGCTTTGCGGCGTGGCGCCAAGTACAACATGCTCCAATTACAGCCAAAAAAATTCTGGCTTCACGCTGGTTGAACTTGCTATATAAGTAGCAAGACAGCTTTCAGACGCAGCAATTAGTCTTTGGAGCCTCGAAGGATCAGCAGGAGCTTACGTTCCACGATTGAGAAATTAGAAAGAGACAGCATGTCTCATCTCCTATATATCACTTTGCTACTTGGCGCAGTGATCACCATTGACGCGTCCCAATGTTCTTGCCCCGAAAGACATCCTCAAGAGGCTTTTTGTGGTGCACAGTTTGGTAAGTTAACTTTTAATCATAAATGTTTCGAGAACTCGGATTCTTTACGGAGTAATGATAGTTCCCTTTAATTAGGAGAGAATAAAAGGACTTAAGATTTTTCTATGGGTTTCTGGGCCCTAAATCTTTGTTCTTTGATATCCATCGTGGCCTCTTCCTTGGTTTATATTCGATTTTATTTATTTGCTCTTCTTCTTCTAAGGTTTACTATTTCTCTACTGTCTGTATTATCTCGGTGACGGTTTCTGTCCAGTTACCTTTTTTACACTCTTTAGTTTTTCGCCGATGGACGGAAATTTTTCTGAGAAGCGTCAGTGTCCCATGCATCTTCTTATTTATCTCGAAAAGTCTATAGTCGAGTTTTTTTTATAACTGCGAAGAGCTGCAGAGACTTGTTTCAAGCCGTTCCTGAGCCTCCCTTTCTTACAGGAGTCGAGGCAGTTAAGTCAACCTATTTTCGGAGCAACTTCTTTGAATGATTGATTCATCAAATTCATGGCAACAACAATAAGAAAAACAACTATTATTGGAAATCTTCAGAATCTTTGGGTAACCTTTATTGACTTAAAAAATGTTTTTCGGTTTTTTTATGAGAAACAGTTCGACACAAGTATCCCTGGTAAAACAATTTCAACACGAACTCAGTAGGAAAGTAGTGTACGCAATGGTCCTTTCATGCACCGTAACCTTAACACAATAAAAGCCAAGGGGAGTCCTACAACCTAAGTGATTCTTTAAGACCAAGTGCCCTAACACACAAATTACTTTAGTTACCGCGAAGTACTATATGAAAAAAAACCTCGACAAAGCTCAGCGTTATGTCTGAATTAAAGTGAAAAAGCTCGGCATTTTCAAGGACTTATTTCGCATGCATTCTATTTTGTTGCACGTCCACGCGACTATTTTGTGGTTCTTGCATCTGCATACACACTTGAAAAAATCCGGTAACTTCGGTTTTTAAAAGAAATAATGAACCCCCTTAAAGATATTTTTCAGCCGGTTCACGCTATGAAAATAATAATCTGGGATGTGTTAGAGCAAATGGATGTCAATCAATAAATCTAGACAAATTGAACACATCCGACAGCTATGAAACTTATAGTAGGCATTTGAACTTATTCCAAGACTTCTCTTGAGCTTATTAAAGATGCTCTTTAAGTTAACTCAACGATATTGCATCAACAGGACTGACAATTTTCGTCAACCGCAAGCCTGCGACCAATATTTAATTTCCTCTTTTTTTTTTTTTTTTTTAAAGCCATCTGCATGTTTTCGCACTTGTCGAAATACCAAATTTCGCCCCAAGGCTCGCCTTTAAGTTACAAACTAATGAATTTAAATGGAAGGTATTCCCAAAACACTGAAATCAAAAGAAAAACCACAATTGAACAACAGGAAAGTGATAAGGATTAGGTTAACTTAAATCCAAATGACGTCATTGGGCAGAAGAACCATTCTTTTTCATGTAACAGTTTTGGAACAAAATCAAATCCTTTCCTGTGCACACTTTCGTGAGGAAATATTACCATGGCTTTTTCCAAATAAATTAAGCATCGCTTATTATCACGATGGGACTCCAATTCAATTTTTGGCCGGAAAGAGCCTTTAATCAAGGGGGTTAGGTCATATGTTATCCTTAGCAATTATGTTAATTTCCTCCAAATTAATAAGCTCTTAGAAATTCCTGAAAGTAGAATTTGAAATGAACAGGAATTTCACCCAGACTACAAAAGTAATTCATGAGCATTAGAACAAAGTTTTTCAAAGTGGGATGTTAAAAGTGTTTCGAAAAACGTCAGTTTTGTTTGAATTCGTTCTGTCTTTCGAAAAGGAAGCTGTCACCCTGTCAAACAACAAATGCAAAACTACAACAACGCGACTTGGCCGCCTGCGCTTTTCCCGCGCTTCAGGCAGTTTGCTTGTTTTACTTTGAGTTCTCATTGGATCTTCGTGACATTTTCATTTTGATTGGCAGTTGTGGTTATTTTCTTTCGATTAAAAAACAATGTTAGGGGCCGATCATTTAACTTTTGAGGGGGGGTGGGGGATTTCTGGTCATCAAGAAATTTTTTTTCTAGCAATCTGCTGGGCAGGATATTTTTTTCCGTTCTAAATGCTCTTTTTTTTCGGTTACATTTGGGCTGCATGCAATTTTCTTCTTCCAACAAGCGCTTGCAGGAAATTTTTTTTTAAAATCACCTCCCCCCCCCTTCAAGAGTTAAATGGTCGGCTCCTTAGTCCCTCGGTCGGAGTAGCGAGCGCGCCATGAAAATGGCGAGTCAGGCACAGCAGGCGTTTCTAGAACAACCGCACGTGCCGTTTGACTTTTGCCCGCTTGCCCTTCCGGTCGTCACGGCGACCAAGTCGGTGACTATGGGATTTGAACTCTTTTCATGAGTAAACAGTTTCTTTTGTTCCAATTAATTTACAAAGGTGCTCAACATGTAATTAAATACATCTTATGGATAAACCTAGAACGCAATGAATTGAAGTGTCCTTCTCAGCCATCACTGGCGATGTCACACAACACTTCCTTGGGATGTAACGCTTCTTATGTTGGAAACCTTGCGTGACATTCTCTAGAGTGACTGCAAAGTATGCTACAGTGTGAATGGTTAGAGTGAGTTTCTAAAGAAGTTGAGGTGTTGTATCGGTGGCGGGGAGGGTGCAAGATAATTTGGTTCCATCAACTGAGCTGATTCGTCAGGGCGAAGAGAGGAATTGTGTGTGGTTAATTTACAGAAAGATGGCGCTACGCTGTACCATAGTTTACTAATAACGGTGTACTAGAAAACATTGTGAAGGTTACCATCTTTATTTTCCCTTCCCGTGTCTAGTAATCCGAGCAAAGGTGCTTTCTCAAGAGGAATACCAAGAAAATTTTACTCATATCTTCGACCTCCGCATCCTGAAGACATACAAAGGAGGATACCGACTCCACGAGGTGGAAAGCGTCAATGTTTACGGCTCCAGACAGCGAAGCCTGTTTGCCAAAGCGTACACCTTTACTCTTGATAGCCTGTGCGGGGTAAAACTGAACAACAACAAAGTGTATCTCATCTCGGGCCAAATAAAGAAAGGAAAGTTGGAGCTTAATCAGTGCCACTGGAATCAGGAATGGTCCCAAATCACTGTGCGACAGCGTCTTGGGGTGAAGCGGTTTTACCGTGAAAACTGCGCGTGTCAAATCTCGCCCTGCTACACCGTGTTTTGTAACAAGAAGCCGAAGTTGAGGGGATGTGGTAAGCCTTCTGGAATCGATCACGACAGCTGCGAATGGGGTCATTCCTACTGCCTTCAAAATGCTGAAAAAACCGCATGCTCTTGGCGTAAAACTACTGACTACAAGAGCTGCATCACCAAAGCGAAACCATAGAAGTTGAACTGTGAACATGCTTTATGCAAAAAACGACGACGAAAGCGAGGAAGAGAGAGACAAGGGTAAAAACACTTCAATAGTGGCCAATTCACTACGTTAGTTTTAGATTTTAAGAGAAAAATAATGACAAAAAAATGCTGATAGATTCTTTCATTAGCCTATCATGACATTTTTCTCTAACTCAGTGCCAAGTTTAAACCACACATTTTAAAAGGAAGTATTAAAAAAGTCCTCATGGGAAAATTCCCAAAGCGAAAACCACAATCAAGTGAGGAACTGACACTCGTTTCCTGTTGTCCCTTCCTCTGTTCCGTTAGTCCAAGCTCTTTTCATAACTTATCGTGTTCCTTTATTCGTCTCTTCGTCTACCCCTCTGTTTCCATGTTCCTCTGTTTCCATGTTCCTCTGTTTCCATGTTCCTCTGTTTCCATGTTCCTCTGTTTCCATGTTCCCCTGTTTCCATGTTCCTCTGTTTCCAGTGGTCCTCTGTTTCCATGTTCCTCTGTTTCCATGTTCCTCCGTTTCCATGTTCCTCTGTTTCCATGTTCCTCTGTTACCATGTTCCTCTGTTTCCATGTTCCTCTGTTTCCATGTTCCTCTGTTTCCATGTTCCTCTGTTTCCATGTTCCTCTGTTTCCAGTGGTCCTCTGTTTCACTGTTCCACTGTTCTACTATTCTCACTGAAATGTAATACTTTTACTCCGCGTATTCCTCCGATCTAAAACGCAATGTTCCTCTTTCCTTTCAATTCTGTGTAACTCTGTTCCAACTGTTCCTCTTTCTCCCACGACTTGTTATTATTCTTTATTTCTTTTCCAAATATTCTTCTGTAGCTCTGATTCAAACAACCCTGTATGCTCACTGCCCCTCTATAACCAAATTTCCCCATCATTGCCTTTGGTGTATTCCGCTTTCCTCCTGACCCTTAGTGTGTTCCTTTGCTTTGTTAGGGGAAAATTTAGTGATTTTACCCTGTGGATGTTTAAGCATATTTATTCGTTGTTTTCAGAATTTTAGCGTTCTCAATTCTTGCGAGTTTCTTTCATTGCGATGTTTTAAAATGATAAAAAAAAGCTACAAGTAAAATTTGAATAGCCCAGTTGAGTTGTACAGCTACATCTCGGTACTTTTGTTCTTCAATTCTAGTGAAAATTTAGGTAAATGTAAGTGTTAATGGTCTTTCTGGAAAAAAAATTGGTTCTCATGGTAGTTGGCAGCTGAGTTAAACTCGTAATTTTAATTTCCTTTCATACGATAGTTTCCACACCAACCTTGCATAGATGAGCAAAAACTTTTGATTACTTTTCCACTCTCATTTCTTAAGCGGCGCTATCGCAATTAAGATAGGTATTCTCTTTCTATACCAGAGCTGTGAATTCTCACCTAAGTTCCTACTTTTAATGACCTTGCGTTGATTGCATCCGTCCTTTTAATTTGAAATTCTTTTCGTCGTAGAAAGATGGGAATATTTAAGTAGTTTTCGTTTAACTTCAAAGAGCGCCTCTTTTGTTTTGATGTTTAAATATGGCTGATTTGGATAACAATAGCTCTTCACACCAGTTAGCTTCTAAGCAGCTACCTGGTACAGTTTTGTTGATTACATCCTTGATTACAAGCTTGTGTAGGCTAGAGGTCATGTCACTTGTTGGCCTGACTTAGAATAAAGTTCACTGGGGAACCAAATACTATCTCATCCTTGATGTCCGTACAAGCTCGCTCGAAGTAGATCTCCGTGTGCCAGGAAATCGTGACGAGTTTCCGTTCTCGCTGCCAAGTGGTCTCTACCGAGTTATTTTCCCCAAGTTATGTTGTGCCGTCCGCGAAGGTCCAGTTTCCCAGTTTGGGTGCGAAAACCTATCGTCGCAGCTTCCATAGTTTACGAGTTCCTCTTCGCTGTTCCGCCAGTAAAGCAATGAAGCAAACTATTGCAGATCGCGGTAGATGAAGAACATGAAGTGCGTAAATGAATCTCCCAACCGCTCTTATAACATAACCAAACTAAAGTGCGCGCTCTGATTGGTCAATTTAGCGTCCCCCATTTGCCCATGGGTGTACGCTGCTGACGTGAGCAAATGCGAAGACTATTTTTCCGCGCGCGCTTGTTTTTTCTGGTCGCGTAAGATTTGTTAAATAAAAGGGAACTCTTTAGCTACAATATATCGATGTTATGTTATAAAACAAATGGTAAACACAACAGCGTACACTATTGAGTTATGGATGCACTTGGGAGGTTCGCTAAGCACTCAAGAAGCTAGAGTCTTACGCTTCTTTCGTGCTTAGCAACCTCCCGCGTGCATCCATAACTCAAGTGTACGCTGTGGTGTTTACCATTTGTTAATTAAGACGGAAATATGTGAATTAACCTTACCCTGCGCAAAGCACAACCTCTACCTTGTGGTCTATTCCCAGGCTACATGCGACCCCCATCTTGACAAGTAAAGGAGGTAATTGGCACGCACCAAAATGACGGTAAGTATGACCTCCCTAGGGGCCCGCAAGAGAGGAGGAGAGGGGAGGGAAGCGCTTTGTAAGAGTAGAGAGGGTGGGGAACTGTGCCGTCAATGCATGTGTAGCACATTCAGACTGAATAATTCAAAGAAGATTTGAGACAAAAATATTGTTAGACCGCAAACTGACAACATTCTTTCCTCATTCGACACTTCTGATATAGAAATAGACCTTGTTTATGAAGCTTCATAGGTTTTATGGTGTAGGTATCCGTTAAGGCCAAAAGAACTGGAGGGTCTCGGAGGATCTTGGTCACAATAAAATCCCCTGACACCCCAACCAAAGCTCTGTATTCTAATGATACCCCACTTTCTGGCAGTCAATTTTCTATAGGTCCCTCTTCGTACTTTGGAGACGATTGATTCCTCCCTCTGTTCCTCCCGAAAAACGTGTGACCCCCCCCCCCCCCCCAAATAAAACCCTCCTAATGCAAAAACTAATGACTGGTCCCTAGCGTCGTAACACAAAACATGCATGACGGGTGACATGACAGGAAAGCGTCAATATGCTTAAGGAAGTGGGAAAATAGGACGTTTATTTCACACTTTCAGAGGAAGTGCTGCAATTTCGTAACACATAATTCTGCTTGCTCACGCGTTTCAGTAGTGACGCATGAGGCGGGGCTTTCGTCAGCTGCACATGGCTCTACGGGATATCACATTTCACACGCGCTGATGTCAGTATATAAGCAGCAACTGAGCCAGCTATCTGATACAGCAATCACTCTTTCTCATCCCCAACACGCAAGGAAAAGTGAAGAGTTGAAGCATACCACAACGACACAAGAAGAGAATGTCCTTCGTCATTTATGCTGCTTTGTTCCTGGGTTTCGCGGCTTCAAGCCAGGCCTGCAGTTGTACGCCGCAGCATCCCCAGGAAGCCTTCTGTAATGCAAGATTTGGTGAGTTCTAAATTTTTCACCGGACCATAAGATTTGGGTGTTTGAAATTCCACGATACAATGTAACTCACGGCGCCCTCGCTAGCTTTTGTTTGCTCGCGCGCCGTGAAAGACCACACAAACAATAGAGGTACTTCTTAAACTCAACATTGATTTCCTGGTTTTAAAAAACTGTTGAGTGAGTCATTGCAGAGCATAATCTATTTGGGCTGAGTTTCAGGCAGAATTTCATCATCCGCCAAGTTCATTTAGCGGGTCAACTATTCGACTTGAGTTGGCCCAAAACAGCTTATTTCTTTTGCATTCTTTACCGTTATAAATGCTTGAAAAAAACGTTAAGATTCGTCAGAAAGTTCAAAAGGTCTGAAGTGAAGCATCAAGAAGCTCCACAGCTTCATGATTCAAGTCTAACTTTAACACCACTGTAGACTTTCTCCAGGCCTGTTTCTGATAGATTAAGCGCGGACTGAATCACAGTAGTTCTAAGAATTGTGTAAGCAGTCGAACTCAGTAATTTCAGTCAAAAGCCACCCAAAAAGCTTATTCAATAGCAGCCATCATCACTTCAAACGCGCGAAGCATTCGATACTTAAAAGAGGAAATTGCTGTTTTAAAATTTCTTCTATGTATCATCGACACTTCCTGTCGAAGATCAGCGCTTTTATCTCAAGATAAAACAAACAACCCATTTATTTGCACAAACAACCTCTAATGTCCCTTCTGTTTGCTTTTTTTGTTATGATCTGCGGTCGCTTTGTAGATAGTTCCAAATATTTATCCACTTAGGAACAGAGCACATAATCTTCCAGTTGATATCACGAATACGTACTTGCATTAAAATTGTGGTATCGTGAGGCTCAGATCACACTACTCTCACTGACACTGAGCAGTCTGCGAATATCGCTGAACTTGATCCTCACGGAGATCGAGAGGAAGAATCTTTTGAACGAATTGAATTATTCCGCAGGAAAAAAGAAAACCAAAAAAGGAAAAAGATAATGATTCGATTTGCTATTGAAATATGAACCGGATATTGGAGTTTTTTTAGCTGGCTTTGCGGAAAGTTCTGATCTCCATTTTATCAGCTATTATCTTCACCGGGCACGTATCTCGCGTGCTGTGCAAAAGGAACTTCAATGTTTTTACAAAGGAACCCGATAATGTGGTCAGATAGGGCTGCAAAAGCGTGTGTGCAATGTTCGTACCTTAGAAATAGGTCTAATTCCTCGTTTGCTCTGTTTGACGCTGTCACCACTTTACGCTTTGATTTAAACGCCGATATTATTCGCACAACTGATTTGAATAATATAAGCTTTAGTTTGTTCTCGGGACAAGATTGCGTTTATTCTTTCGCTTTTCATGACGCTTCCTCTAATATGAAGTTTCTTTAAGTTTAGCTTTGATTGCCCCAAGTGAGAACGGAAATAGTATTAGAGTCTGTTTTTTGTGATCACCCTTTTGGTTGCTCATTGCGAAGGTGGAGGTAGCATTTTTCGCGAGACCTAAATTTCTCATGTTCAAGGTCAAATAACGAGAAAATACTGGTCCACATAGTTTCAAATTTTAAATATTTAGCAAAACAATGACTAAAAGAAATCTTCCATTTCCATTTGTGACAAGACACGTTCCTCCGAACCACAGTATCAATCCCGGTTCTTGGGAGTCCTCACCAGCTATTCAGAGTCAAGCTCTTAATTAAAGACATTAATCATCTATTGTTAATACCAAATGTATACCGATACGCCTACTAGTATTTACATGCCAAGATCTCGTAGGCGATTCTCTTTTTTGACAGGTGCACATTTTCATTGAAAGAGTTTCGTGGTGTTATTTTCCCACCGAGTTTCCGACTTCTAATCACCAGTTTGCCCAGTCAGATCGAAAGACTCGCGGATGAATTGGTTTTTCGTGGTTAGAATTGTGCTTATGGACAATTAATTGAAACTGTAAAATACTCATAACCCTCGACATGACGATTTCTATTTTACCTGGCGGTAATCGTATTCATAAGTTTAAAGGAAAATACGATGGACTTAATTCTTGTTTCGTTTCCAGTGATACGCGCGAAGGTTTTGTCTCAAGAGGTGGTGGGATACGAAAAAGTCATCGGTTTGCGAATCCTTAAGACGTTCAAGGGAGCGACTGTACTCAACAAGACCGACGGAGTTGGGTTCCACGGGTCTAACCAGGGAAGTCCTTTTGCCAAGGTTTACACTGCCAAAGATGGTGCCGGCTGTGGTCTTGACTGGATTCAGAACAACAAAAGATACGTCATCTTCGGAAGGCTCCGCAAAGGGAAACTTTGGGTGAGCTTTTGCGATTTTGTACAAGAGTGGTCCCAGGTCCTCAACCGCCATGCTCTACGTGTTGGTATCAGGCGCTTCTTTGGCCAAAACTGCGACTGTCAGCTTGCACCGTGTTATGGCATAGACTGTGGAAAGCTGAAAGGATGTGCTTCAACCTCTCTGTCTCCTCGTAGGAACCCCTGTGAGTGGGACCACTCCTATTGCGTGAAAAATTCCAAAGGAACCGCCTGCTCCTGGTACGAAACACCAAAGTACAAAGAATGCATGGCTAGCCATGAGCCCTAACTAGACTATAAATCACAATTTTTCTCAAACGCTTTTGTGCGAAAACGGTAACGACTACAGGCTAATTAATTTTCTTTTAACAGAGAGCATGTGTAACAGAATTGAAATTTGTCTTAACCCACAACTCCCAAGATTTAATACTTAATTCACCCCTCTAGCTGCTTCACATTTCCTTTTAAATTAGAACGAGATTTTGGTGTTAGATCTTGCTAACAAATTCTGCTTGATAAGTTTTAGTATTCTCATCACCTGTTTGCTGGATAATGTACGGATAGTACGAGGAGAAAAAAAAAAAACATGTAAATCACCTCTGGGCGTTGAAGGGTTAATAATTTTGAGTCTTACGCGAGAATTACTACCTTAGTGATAAGATATTTTGATCCTTTGGCTGTATTTCCAAACAGCCAATACTTTTTTCCGTTGGTTATTCCTAAGAATAAGGTGTTAATATTTTATTATCTGTCAGAACAAAATATACATAACATTAAAGAAAGAAATTTAAGCACTGATCACTCTAAGGAATGAAAGAAAATATGTTTTTCAGTGAAATAATTAAAAAACAATGAATATTTGTTTACAAGCAGTTTTAGCGACAATAGTGACAGACAAAATTGACAAACATATTTGGCTTACATTTTTCTTTACAAAGTAGCGAATTTTCTCTTACTAAGGAACGATTCAGAAAGATATCCGACAAGAATTAACGAACGTAGTATTTTAACGTACGTTTCATCAATACTTGATGACAGTCGCCATCTTTTATGTGCGATGAAGAAGTTAGTTTGACATGTGAATTCTACATCGGAAATTCATGTTAAAAGGTTCAGTCTGATTCAACTAATTGAATAAGTCTTGAGTCTTCCAAAACATTGTAGCCTAACGTCTGAGTTACATTTTGAATAAGTTAGAATAAAATTAAAAAGTTTAAGTCAAGCTGTGAAACGTGTGGATTATAAATTATTGCAGCCGTTTAATTCTGTATCGACTGTCCGAAATACACTGTCATTAACGATGTTTAAACAGTGCTAAGCGGATTTGGATCGATTGTTGTTAAGCCGAAACCACAGTAGTCACAACAGCCAATTAGAACAAAGGAAATATCACATATAGCCAATGAGAACAAGCAAACGGCATAAGCGCGGGAAAACAAAGCCAATGAGAACAAGCAAACTGCATAAGCGCGGGAAAACAAAAGGGACGAAGTCGCGGTTGGTTTAATTTTTGCATCTGATTGATCGAGAGAGTGGCGCTAATTGTCAAGACCAATGAAAGACCGTCCCGAAGCGAAATCAATACATCTCCAGGATACTTTCGATACTACGTTTAATAAAAATTGTTCTATTTATACTCTGACACGGAGGATAATATAATTCGACTGACACATAATTCCGATTAGCTCGTTCCCAGGACATTGAGAGCTAGAATAAAAAACAAGCACATTGCCTGAAGCGCGAGAACGCGCGAGTTACAAGGTTTTTCATCTAAATGGCCGAGAGCGTGGCGCCAGTGTTATGGATCAATCACTGTACGTAGTAAAGCAAAACAAATACAATGATTCGTCAGTTAATGAGAAAATGCTTCCAGCAACAACGGTTATGTTTCTAGGAGCTGGAAAAGAAACAAAAATATGAAACAAAGTGCTAGCCGGAAAGTAGGAATTATCATTGTTTCCTATATCCTGTACCATTTGTGATAACTTCAGGCAATGCGGGAAGTTATGCGTTACAGTATTTTTCTATGGCAAAAATTGACTAAAACGACGATTCGTAGATGTAGTTGACAACAGTAATTTCCTGCCTATCCACATTCCTCACTTTTTCGGTGCTTCTAAGCCTGAAGCTATATACAGGGTTCGTACACTTTTTTGTGGACAGAATTCAAGACTTTTTCCAGACTTTTTCCAAACCATTTTTTTTATTTTCCAGACTCAAGGCAACAGAGAGATTCTTCATGGCCCGAGAAGAAATAACTGTCTTAACTATGAAAAGAATGAATTAAAAAAAATTAAGTTTCAGCTGTTGAGTTCTTAACTTACAGTGACACAACCAAACAATAGCAGTATACTAAATTTCTACCATAAAGCAAGTACCTCAGTTATCAAAACAATTTTTGACAGTACAATTTTTCAACAAAGTCCTTGGGTTTTTGCCATTAGTGTGTGAAATAACTATTTCATGATACAAGAACTACTTTTTTAGAGCTTCAAGTTTCTTGTCTATTGCCTCCTCGATGGACTTCAACTCTCCTTCTTTCTCTTTAGCGCTTCGTCTCATTGCCTTTGATTTAGAAATGAGAGTTACTTTCCCAGTCGACTCTGCCTCTTCTGCAAATTGGTCAGCAGACTTCAACAGTGCCTCAATGTTAGCTTTCCTTTTCTCTCTTCTCTCTGCTCCTCTTTCTTTCTTTTCTCTTCAACTAGGTGAGCTTGGTACCTCTGTATTGCATGACTTGCACTGACAAGGAGCTCTTTAGTTAAGGAACTCGAGACTTTGGTAACCCCTCCAACATTTAGGAGATGGTCTTTAATCACTCTCTGGGAAATTAACGTTTGTGCAGTCATGTTTTCAACAGAGATTTCCTTGTTGATTAAAAATCCTCGTTCAACTGACGCTTGTCCATGTGATAGAAGGAGAAGCTACATTGCAAAGATTTCAGCTAGCTTTTAGACACCTGCTGCTCCTTGAGAAAAGTTCTAGACTTAATCCCATTTTTCAAGACTTCGCCTTTAATTTCCATCCTTTTTCCAGGTCTGGAAAAGTAGTTCGCTAATTTCCAGACTTTTTCAAGAAGTCAAGACTTTGTACGAACCCTGTATATATAACCTGAGCCTTGCCTCTTGACTAAGCAGATAGAACTGAAGTAATTAACAGAGTTGAATAGTCTGTATGCACTTCAACAGCCAAATGCTAATCCTCCTTTAACGCGCACTTCTGACCCAGACAAAATAAATCACGGCGATGGTCCAATATTTTGTTTTAACAGAGACAAATTGTCTCAAAGTCTTTTAAAACTACTGACCAACGTAATATTTTTAAAATATGCCCACCCGGGGCGAAATGAAGCAGCAGTCATGGTAAAGTTTATTACATTCTCAAGCTTAGCTAAAAATAGAAAGCAGCAAATAATCAGTTAAGGACTGCAAGAGTGCAAAAAAAAAAAAAAAAAAAAAAATGCAGAAGTTTCGCAAAACAGCACATTCACACGCTGCTACCCCCTTGGCATTTTCCTTTAACAACTATGTTACTCGTTTACTGTGGGTTTCTAAGGCAACTTTGCTTGTTCACTCTCTTACTAAACTCTTAACTTAGAGTGATTTGCATCTAGTTTCCCCTTACAATACCACCCATGAATCACACATTAAGGTCAGGAGAATAAAGGAAATGATCACCAACTAAAGAAGGTCATGATCGTTTAACGAATATTCTTCTTCTCGGAACCTTTGGAAATTTAAAGAGAATAGAATAGAATATATGCATACTGATATATCACGGTGTAAATGATTAATTCTTAGCTCAAGCTTAGTTCAAAATCTATTTTCTTTTTCAATTTCTGTAAGACACGTTCGACTTTAATAATCGTGCAACGCTTGTCAGTTGCGAACCTTGTATATGGCTTAATGCGGTAAAGAATAAATCTCAGCTGTAGAACACCTGACTGCGCAACCGGAAGGTGCAACTTTTGACCTTTCAGTGGAGTTTTAAGTTTTGATGTAACAAAGGAAAATTTGTTCTCATTTAGTCACAATTAACGACGCGATATTATTGAATTTGCCCACCTGCATCGAAATTATGGTAGGCACGACAGCAACTCTTAAAGGTTTACTTTGTCCTTTGCTAGAGGAAGTTGCCGAAACTCTCTGTTAATTTACATTTCATTGATAATTTTTGAAAAGGCAGAAGTTTTTTTCGATCATTAGCTCTTCGAATGTTGGTGTTGTCACAAGAGAAGACATGCAATCCGTTGAGAGGCCTGCGCAAAGTTGAAAAGTGACGAGAGAACCCATCACGCAAATTATTAAAATTGGATTAACTTCTTCTGAAAGGAAAGATTTATTGCTTTGCGGTCTTCACCACCACTTCCATCTGCGGACAGAAGGAAGTTTGATTTATTTCAATCATTACCGGTGCACAGTTTGTGTGCTATTAAAATCGACTGGCATGCTGCAGATTAATGCTTGTTGCAAGTCTCTGATAGAGCTTACTTATGACATTTTAACAGGTAGTTCACGTCCCCATGTGCCCTGACATCGTAAGGGAAGGGTTGCAATTAGCATTTGATTGTCAAGTGAAGTAACTTGACGTTAGCTGTGTGAATTTTTAGCGGTAAAAGGCGCGGTACCATTTAAAAGCTAAAAATAAAAGAAAATGCCGGTTTTTGACTGTAAATATTTGAATAGTCCACAAAAATGCAAGGTATAGCTATTTCATAACACACACACCCGAAAAGAAGTATGGCTCCGGCTTAACCACTCCTTTAAAGAAAACTGCCTATTAAAATACACTAAATCGTAGTAAATTAGGCAATTTTCATGTTGCGAACTCTAATAACAAATAAGTACAATCACTGCGCAGTTAATCACAGTTCACTCCAAGTCACTGTGCTCATGGGAACAACTTTAAACTTTCCGTGTTAGTTTGTTTGTTTGTTTGTTTCCTTTTGAGTCCCAGACATACGACGTCATCGTCTACCGGCGAACTCGGCATAATTAGAGAAAAATATTTCATTTTAGACTTCACTTAAAAGATAAACTAATAAGATTAATCTTTTGGCCGGATTCATTATAATAATCCAATAAATTTTATTGGGAAAATTAAAAAATCTTCAGTAGTAGATTACCAAGATTCCTTTCCTGAGTATACAAGACAGATCTCTTGGTCAAGACACTAGAAACAGGTTGAGGATACGGCGGTGACGACTGTGCTCTGTTCTGAAGTAAAAAAAAAAGGGGGCTCCGATGGCAGTTCTTCTTTTCATTTGTACGGTCTTATTATGTGTAGTCACCAAAAACGAGGCATGCTGGTGCACACAAGCCCACCCACAGTCAAGATTTTGCAGTGCAGATTTTGGTGAGTACAGGTGATACCTTTATACTAGCTAGCTACGTTGCGTTCAGTAACCTTTTCAAACCACCCATCTAGTTTTTTTCATATGTACTATCAACTCCTCGTCATTATAGGGTTTACCAGTGCCCCGAACAGTTCAATTCATGAAAGTGTGATTTATATACACGTGTCTATTGACATTTGTTAACTTATTGAAGTTTATTAGTCATGCCCTGTTTTGTTTGTTTTACTAATGTGAACGGTGCTGACTTTTACCATACAAGCGCAATCAACTCAACCCGAGCTTTTTTCTCATTGGTACGAGGTGTTAAAATTAAATAAAATAAAAACTATTGTTATACTGTCGGACGATTGAAATATTCGAACAGAGAAGACAAAAAACTAAGTAAAGTAAAACTAGTTTTGTAAAGAAATGATAACAGCACAACGTTTTAAAAGTGTATCTGTTTTCCTTCGTCATTCATTTGAATCTTGTTTCTGCTGATGAGAGTTCTTTTTTTCTCCTAAATGGAATTACGGCCGGGAGAAATGAAACCTTGAAACTTCGCAAAATATGTAAATATTTGCAGGCAGAATTCATTAAGAAAAAAGAACCTCTGACGACATTAGCAACAACTCAATTTCCAAGATAAGATCAAAGTTAATCCTAGTTTGTTATTCTAGAACAGGATTAAGGCATCTTGATCCTCACTCCGCTAATTCCGTTTGAAAGATAATTTGTTCAGTTCTGTCGCTGTCGCAAAGGAAAGGTTAAGAGGTATGATGTGATAACTGAGGTTAAGGCGTTTTGCCAAAGACCTTATCAAGGTCGGAACATGAATCACGACAGAGCAGCAATTCAAATAATCGGTTACCGCCCTTCATGTATTTGCTTAAGTCCAATGAAAAGATCCGCTGAGCTACTATAAGCTCATAATAATTCCCGTCATCACCATAACTCTAAAATTCCCGGAAGGATCGGAAACACAAATCTGTGGTAAGTTCAGTTCTATTACACTATTTGGGTTTTCGAAATAATAATAATTAAAAAACCCACAACAACAACAACAACAACATCGATGAGCCAGAGGTAAGTATGGCTTGATATCTGAGGTTCAGCAGATGAACCAAAGGCCTTATCAAAATGGCAACGAGCCACAGAACTCGGAAAATTGTATAAGAAAGAGAGGCAGTCCCTAGATGGTCGGACTGCCCCCCTAAACTGAAATAATTACATACGCCTGTGATCACCACAAGTAAATAGAAGCTTCTGAGAAAATAATCACACCCTATCAAAATGGCTCATCGATTTCACAATCCGAAAACAAAAAGGAGGAAAAACACTGAGGGTTGGGGTTGATTTAAAGCAAACCAAGAGCAAGATATTTGATGAAGGAAACTAACTACTAGCACCTGGGTTAGCCGTGAAATGCCACAAATGTTAAGATTTTTAGATTTGTATACCACGGCTACCGGAAAACTTGATAAATGTGACGTGGGAATCAACCCCCTTCGATACGCTCTCCCGCACTGAAAACTTCGCGAACTCTCTCTCATTGCGTGTTTTACACTACTTTTAAAGGTTCTTCAATTTTCGAACGTTATATGCATCGAAGCCTTAGGCTGCTAATGATTCATTCGTGACGGAATTCAGA